>NC_134830.1:153301308-153358863 GCF_004210375.1 Tachypleus tridentatus
TTGAAACGCACGGGCCGTTTACAAATGAATATCAGCCAAGTTGATTGGTTGACGGGTACGTTCTATTTTCTGTCTCAAGGCGCGAAAACTGTAATCAAAACTGAGATGAAAAGTGGAAAACTGGCAGTAAAATGGTGATGTGCTGCTGTCGAGATTAGTAACAATAAAAAAAAGCAGACGGCTTCTCTTGTTCGTTATATGGTGTGTTAAATTACCAATACGTAAAGAAAGTTAAATTTTAATTTGCTTGACAAGTCTTAGGTGACGCGAATTTAGTTTAAATTAACCACGCCAGTAAAGAAAATCAACTGTTTTTGTACACACCCAAACATAGAGTCGTTCGCAAAGTGTACTGCAACGAATGTGGATATTCAATAAAGTTTCCATGTTGGTTTCATTACGTTTAGAGAGTAGAGCATGCGATTAGGGATGTGCTAAAAATTCAAATATTGGTATAAAAAATGGATTGCATTTTGTTTACTAAATCGAAGTAATAAGCGTTTCTTATTTCCAGGCAAAATTCCTTAATAATATGACGTAAGAAATGCAAACTTTGAACTTGAACTCATCCAAACTAAATTACTTTACAAATATATCAATAAATGGTTAAAGATAAATGAATATTGTTTGCTTGTTTGTTTTTGAATTTCGCGAAAAGCTACACGAGGGCTATCTGCGCTAGCCGTCCCTAATTTAGCAGTGTAAGACTAGAGGGAAGGCAGCGAGTCATCACCACCCACCGCCAACTCTTGGGCTACTTTTACCAACGAATAGTGGGATTGACCGTAACTGTATCACGCCCCCACGGCTGGGAGGGCGAGCATGTTTGGTGCCACCGGAATTCGAACCCGCGACTCTCGGTTTACGAGTCGAACGCCTTAACACGCTTGGCCTAAATGAATATTGACAACCAAGAAAGCGAACCCAAGCATTTCATCTCTCTATTGATTTCAGGCTAAATAAATACAATTAAAAACAACTGTCTTTTTTTACAGTTTGAACAGTAAAATTAATTTTTATTATATAAACAGAAAAATTAATTACATTTTTATTGATGATTTGACATGACTGTAGTCAAGGATTTTATCACGAAGGTAACATATATGTGATGTTTGTAACTACGTGAATTAATTACCGTAATGAATATACAAAAAAAACAACAATAATGAAGATATTCACTAACTTTGTTTGTAGTATCTAAGCAAGTTATACACGATGATTTTGTATGTCCCCTGGTTGGTTTGCACTAAGTTTGTGAACTTACAAAGCTAAAATCCAGGGTTCATTTCCCCGCAGTAAATAGATCGCGATAGTCCACGACGTAACTTTGCGTTTGTTGGATTTTGTTGACAAACACAAAGTTGCATAATGAGCTATCTGCACTGTTTCCATTGCATGGATCCAACCGCAATTTCTAGCGTTATAAGCCCTTAAGTCGATCGCCGAGCACGTGCGAGGGGCTAACATTAAGGCATATTATTCAAACCTCGATACGTTTTTACATTATATTTATATATATATGTGTACTTTTTCTTCAAATCTCACATTCATAGGTGTGGTTCAGCAACCGGCGCGCGAGATGGAGGAAACAAATGGGAAGTCAGCAACTTACCGGATTCAGTGCCTTGGGTTTACCGATGGCCTACCCAACTAGCGCCTCCTACATTTTAACAGATCCGGGATATTCTAATCCACCGCAAGGTAAAGTGGGGCCTGTGTTATAAACTTATTTACGAAACGCCATGTAACTGTGGCAGTAAATGTAGACTAATAATAGATCAAACTTTCAGTACTGGAAACAACATAAGAAAAGGGAGTTGATTCTAGTTATGTTTGAGTTACTGCTCTAACATTACAGAAAATGTTTTCCATTTTAATTTAACCATTTATTTCTATCAAAATTTCAAAACATTTTCACTTTTAAATATATTTAAGGTGTTTAAAGTTCATTTACGAAACGCCATGAACTGCAATGGCTACAGTAATTTTGATGAAATTTTTCAGTTACGAAATTTATTTTTGTCCCTTTATTAGACTTGTGGCGTCATCTATTGAGCAAATAATTAATCTTTTGTGAAAATTGCTTTTATGGGTATAAAATCTGTAATTAATGGTAGCGTTACCTTTTAAAGGTTTCTATACGTGAAATGTCTTTTTTTTTTAAGTAGAGATAACTTTTATACTCCCTACAAATAACGTGTTGCAGATAAAGATTCGTATATCACTTCTTACGCTATTTCAATATGCTTGTACATTTTATATTGCTGATAATTTGAGGTAAAAAAAAAACGTTTTCAGATCCAGGTGTGTTGCATCATCCCGTTCAGCCTACGTCCTCAGTACCGCTTCATCACCATCAGGGCGTGGCCATGGCTGACAATCGCGCAGGCTTGAACTACACCAATCACGTAACAGATTCATGCTACGTCTCATCTGGCTCCACCCTTCCATCCCAGGTCAGTCTCAAGCAGAATATAATTAAAAATATAAGGAATAATTTAAGTCACGAGACACAAAACTATTGGTATACGATTCAGTGTATGTTTTAGAAGAAAACCGCATTTTGACTGTGTCCACCGCGGAGAACGGAACTCTGGATTTTAACGTTGTATGTCTGTAGATTTACAGTTGTCCCATCAGGGTTCAAATACTATTCGAAATTATGTTTGTAAAACCAATAATTTATTATCAAACTCGTTCAATAACCATCAAGTGCACCAAATAACAAACTTTCTCTCAAATATGAAAGTGATGTTTGTTTTATCTAACCCTAGAATTTTAGGTTTCTTTGTTGTTAAGCGCAAAGCCTATTGCGGGTACCGAAACCTTCTTTTTAGCGTTAATAAGCCTTCAAACTGTCGTTGAGCCATTGGAAGACTTTCTTAGGATTACTAATAGAAACACTTCTTTTGTTGTTGTTATCAAGCATTTGTTGAATAAACAATAGTTTCTTGGTTACAGGGCCCCTTAGTAAGATATATTAATCAACACATACACATGTACATTTATTACTGTTCGCATCAGTTATAATATTATACATAAAATTAGTAATTTAATTCAATCGGACGTTGCAATAAGTAAAGTTGTGCAACATGTGTTGGATAAAACGCGTCCCCCCCCCCACTGGTAGCAAATAGTAGAAAAATATTGATAGACTCGTTTTATTTTGTTGTGTTTTTTTTCAGTTGAGACTGTTTTATTTTTCTAATAGGGTGGTTGGCCTTCAGATGTGGTGTGTGCAGTAAATTTGAGAGAGTTTAAGAAAAGGCTTGATAAATGTTTGGTTGACATATTTTAAAAGTTCAGTGTAGTGCATGGGACGGCTTAGCTGGATGACCTAACAGCCCTTTGATGACCTTTATTTTATTTTTACTGAGAAATGAAGCAACTCCAGTAACATATGTCATTCTGTTCAGTTGGAGGCCCGGCATGGCCAGGTGGTTAACTCGCTCGACTTGTAATCTGAGGGTCGTGGGCTCGAATCCCTGTCACACAAAACATGCTCGCCCTTTTAGTCGTTGGGAGGTTATGTGACGATCAATCCCACTATTCGTTGGTAAGAAAGTAGCCCACGAGTTGGCGGTGGATGGTGATGACTAGCTGCCTTCCCTCTAGTCTATCACTGCTAAATTAGGATCGACTAGCGCAGATAGCCCTCATGTAGCTTTGCGCGAAATTCAAAACATACAAATCCAGAGGGCAGAACGCTTTTTTGTGAACCATAAACCCTCGGACTTATTTATTTGTATTCACCCGTGTAGTTAGTTATCCAGAGGATACGCTTCCTCACCATTATGTAACGTCCCGTGGAAACTTCTTCTATAACAAAGTCTTGGTACAGAAAAGGCTTCAGTGAAGACACTTTGTTTTCCATATCACTGTCCTTCTTGTTGTTAAAACAAGTCAACCGTTGTTGCTGTAACAACCAGCAAAACAGTTTCTCTTTTCCAATAATATAAACCCAAGACACAGAAGAGCCGTGTGCGATATTCACATGCATATTCCTGTGTTTCATTTCCCAAAGAACTGATGCGTTTCAAAACGAAGTAAAGTCTTCTGAGACGATAAAACTGGAGCACCCATCAAAGGACGTTACTTTACAAAAGCTCGAACAGCGTGTTAACACGCGCGAGGTGACGTCATGGCTCACGGCTCCAAATAATGGCAACCTAAACTTCCTCTAGAGCATGTGGTATTATATTCTGTGGACAGCAACATTTCTTGCTTTTAAGCTTCAGTAATTTCATGACAGAGATGGACGCTGATTTACAGAACGTGTTTTGTCTACTCGCTGTCAATTGTTTTTTCAAAGAGGGCTGTTCTTTAATTCAGCGCCTTTCTTCAGGAGGAAAAAAGTCTTGCTCAGAGATTTTATTAGTTCATATATATTTTGCTATCCAAGCACTTCATCAACTGAAACGTCACTGACGACGTTCGCATAACCTCGCACAACTGGAACGAATAACGCTTGGGCGATCCTTGAAATTGCCGAAAAGCTGTTGAAAACATGAAATTGGTCAATGAAATGTGGTCCTCATAATTGTCCTCATTTGACGTTACGTCTTTGTGAGAAATGTCGCGGTGGTTAAGGGGACACTGGAGCGTCCACTGGTGGATGTCTGTACAAGTAACATTTAGGTAATTACGTCAGTGCTAAGAGAAGAGTATAACAGTGGGTTCGCTACAAGTTATGAACTACTGAATAGCGTTACAGTGAAGCTCAAATGAAATCGAAACTGTCACGATCGGAAGTGGCCTAGTACCAGGTTGCGTATCGGTAAGTCCGAGGTGCTTACTACGATACTGTTGAAAGCGTTTCACACTTTCAGCGATGGGTATTTTATAAGAGTGACAGTCAACTCCGTTGATTGGTTCAAAGCCAGACAAGGATTTTTTTTTTTTTTTTTAGTGTACGTGGATGCTGCTGTCTGGCTACCTTCTATCCAGTCAGTAGTTCAAAATTTGGAGCAGCTATGCCGAAATAGCCCTTGTGTAGCTTTTCTGTATGATAACAGTACACCTCACTATCCCTAAATGTACATCCATCGACAAGAAGCTTTACTCTTCTGTGTCTTAGTTCTGAATTCTGGGTTTGATTCTTGAAATCCGCTATTGCTCACCCAGGACCACGACCTTAAGATCATGACACCCTTTTAGATGTCGTCAGTCTAGACTGTCGCTGTATTTTCATTACTGTTTGGATATCAACAGTTGCTGACCTCTAGCTGGTTGTATTTTCTGACCATAGCCATTTCACACATTCAGTTATGGGCGATCTCCGAAGTTTTTAACTTTCAGTTGTTGTAAGACCCGTTGGCTACTATAAAACCGTTTGTTTCTTTCTAAGGTTGTTGAATTAATGACGTGATGTTTATCCTGTTCTTGTGCCCTCCCCCCTCCGAAAGTCTTAATTTTCATGAAAGTGATAAGTTATAAAGATAACTGTGTTATGTTGCAATTCATTATAAAATTTCAAAAAGGGTATCCGAATCTACCCTCAACTGATCTAACAGCGAAAATCTGATGAAGGAACTTAATATTGGAATACAAGTCTGACCACAGAACACCAAAGAACTTAATATTAGAATATGAATCTGACCACGCAACACCAAGGTACTTAATATTAGAATATCAGTCTGACCACAGAACACCAATGACCGTTATTTCGAAATACCACTGTGTATTTTGGTTCAAAAGAAGACAAGCAACTCCATAGTGACATATAACAAGGATGTCACCTATATTGCATCTCTCCCTCTGTACTAAACAGCGAACTTCATGGGGGTTTGAGCACACACACAAACCAAAACATCTGTGTGGGATATAGAAACACATTCAATCCTAATTTTCACGAAAACAAATACTGCCACCTAGCGCTAGACATTCCAAGTTACATACTATGTTTGTTTTGAATTTCACGCAAAGCTACTCAAGGGCTATCTGCGCTAGCCGTCCCTAATTTAGCAGTGTAAGACTAGAGGGAAGGCAACTAGTCATCACCACCAACCGCCAACTCTTGGGCTACTTCTTTACCAACGAATAGTGGGATTGACCATCACATTATAACGCCTCCACAGTTGAAAGGGCGAACATGTTTGGTGCGACATGGATTTGAACCCACGACCCTCAAATTACGAGTTGAACGTCTTAACCCACCTGACCATGTCAGGCTTACATTTGGTGACGTTCAGTAGAAAGTATAAAACTGGCCTTAGTAATATTAGTGATACAAACTTCTCAATGTTAACAATAGAATATTAACTTCTGTCACTACCGTGGGTACGTGTCCCCCTCTACAGCTTTGGTATTGGAGTTGAGGATTTTCTAACCCCATGAAGAAAGGGAGATTTTAAAGTAAGAAAAGTGTAAGTTTACAAGTTTCAGATAAGTGATGAAACCTGTGTCTGGTTGTCTTCCAATGTGAACCAAAAAACTGGTGCTAGGAGATTTGTCTATCAATTAATGTAGTAGTTAAATAGTTTAAGTTTTATTTACAGCATCTATAAAGTACACATTCAAAAGTTATATAACCCATATAAGGTGATGGACTACACCTGTTTGGTACATAACCCATATAAGATAGTGGACCACACCTGTTTGGTACATAACCCATATAAGGTAGTGGACTACACCTATTTGTCACATCACCCATATAAGGTTGTGGACTACACCTGTTTGTCACATTGCCCTAACAGGTGATGGACTACACCTATTTGCCACATCACGCATATAAGGTGGTGGACTACACCTGTTTGGTACATCACCCATATAAGGTGGTGGACTACACCTGTTTGTACATTATTATACAGCGAGATTATCCATATTTTAAATATAAAGTCCGTTTTTTAGACAGTCCAGTAACCAGACTGCACGGCATGTTGGTTGTTCTTTTCATACACTGAAACGACTTCAGTTCACACATCAGGAGATCGTTCTTTCTGCTCTGAGTGCTGTCATGCGTCTCTGTTAAAGTTTACTTATATCTACTTACAGTTTTAACCACCGTCTACAGTATACATGTCTGGTAATTGTGTATTAACCAGTAGATTAGTTACCAACGTTCTAGTGAATGTTTCTGTTTTTTTCGTTCCGTTTAACCACATCAAATTAACAACTCTGTTTTTCAGGTACTGAATATGTTAAGTTCCAGCGTCCCCGCCAGCACTCCGTCTGTCAACCCTGGAGAGTACACGGTCCATCATCAGCCTCTGCCTCTTCATCCTGGGTCGGCAGCTGTCGGGTCTGCGACCGGAGTCTCCTCCGAGGAGACCGCTGCCAGTTGGAATGCCAGCGCCGGTCTTCACAGCCGGGTGCCGGCAGCCATGAACGGCTGGGGACCTCACACCCACGCGGCCACCGGCGCTGATGCCTTCGGTCACGGGAACTCGGAGCCAGCATTCGGTGGTGGGATGCTCTCCCACAGTGGGGAACACTTCATGTCCCCACCGTTCAACGGAATGCCACACTACCACGCCGGTATGGACCTTAAACACTCTTTCTATTACACCGGTCAGTTTACCACGGGGATCCGAGGCCTAACGATATGACGTCATTCTAATTGGGATGTCAGCTTGTTGACACCCGAAAACGACAGGACGAAACGTTGGTTATGTTGACATTCAAGACATTTTGTCGTGGATAGATACCTTGGAAAATGATAGAGGGCGTCAGGTTTCAGAGGTCGCTTAAAGTGACGTCATGAAACGTCAATCAATTGGAAAGCAACAAACAAGTGGAGACTGTTGTTGTTCAGTGTTTTTCTTTAGTAAACATATGAACACAATATCTACATGTACTACATTATTGTTAGGGGAAAAAGTACCCACTCACCCACCCCATCTCCGAAAGTTATTTCGCTATCTGAGAACTGAAAAAAAAGACCAAACATAGAAGTTTCCATTTTTATGAATAACAAATCAAGGTTAGCTCTTAAGACTCACCAGTAAGGAAAACTTATAATAACGTATGATATAATCTAGACTTACACCCCACCTTTAAACTGAGTTAGTGTTTTGTATTTACTTACTAGTAAGTTCTGTGTACATAGTTACTTCTGTCGTAACTTCAGTGTTTAGGTTTTATTCTTTCTGTTCCTTCGCTACATTCGAATATATTCATTAAAAGTGTGTTGTTATTAACGTATGTAAATTAACCAACCTGTGCCGATAACACATACCTGTAAGAATCGTAGTTTGATGCTTATACGTTATTATTACATGTGTGCCTAAGCCTATTCCAAACATCACAACTTAGACCGTCCATTTTATCATTACTTACCCTGGTGATCAATTTCGGTACTATTTAAAGTAGTACATAGTTTATACGTATGGAAATAACGAGACACCTAAAAATACTATTCTGGCAAAAACAATTAGCGGATTCGTTTTATATTATGTGAATTTTGTCACGGATATTTTGGAAATTTAAATTGTAAAAATAAATATACCACTGTTATATATATATATATACAATCAATTATTAAATATATATATATACCTAAATACATCCATATTCACGTGTAATGCATTGTTTCAATTGCATTACTTAAATCTTTGTTTGACTCCTTTCAGAACAAATAACTGTATAAACAGATAAACTTTACTTATATTACTCTGTACCTAGGACAGATTGTTGACATGTCTTTTGAGAACAATAAACTGTATAAACAGATAAACTTCACTCATATTATTCTGTACCTAGGACAGATTGTTGACATGTCTTTTGAGAACAATAAACTGTATAAACAGATAAACTTTACTTATATTACTCTGTACCTAGAACAGATTGTTGACATGTCTTTTGAGAACAATAAACTGTATAAACAGATAAACTTTACTTATATTACTCTGTACCTAGAACAGATTGTTGACATGTCTTTTGAGAACAATAAACTGTATAAACAGATAAACTTTACTTATATTACTTTGTACCTATGACAGATTGTTGACATTTCTTTTGAGAACAATAAACTGTATGCAGATAAACTTTACTTATATTACTCTGTACCTAGAACAGATTGTTGACATGTCTTTTGAGAACAATAAACTGTATAAACAGATAAACTTCACTCATATTACTCTGTACCTAGGACAGATTGTTGACATTTCTTTTGAGAACAATAAACTGTATAAACAGATAAACTTTACTTATATTACTCTGTACCTAGAACAGATTGTTGACATTTCTTTTGAGAACAATAAACTGTATAAACAGATAAACTTTACTTATATTACTCTGTACCTAGAACAGATTGTTGACATGTCTTTTGAGAACAATAAACTGTATAAACAGATAAACTTTACTTATATTACTCTGTACCTAGAACAGATTGTTGACATGTCTTTTGAGAACAATAAACTGTGTAAACAGTTAAACTTCACTGATATTACTCTGTACCTAGAACAGATTGTTGACATGTCTTTTGAGAACAATAAACTGTGTAAACAGTTAAACTTCACTGATATTACTTTGTACCTAGAACAAATTGTTGACATGTCTTTTGAGAACAATAAACTGTATGCAGATAAACTTTACTTATATTACTCTGTACCTAGAACAGATTGTTGACATGTCTTTTGAGAACAATAAACTGTATAAACAGATAAACTTTACTTATATTACTCTGTACCTAGAACAGATTGTTGACATGTCTTTTGAGAACAATAAACTGTATAAACAGATAAACTTTACTTATATTACTCTGTACCTAGGACAGATTGTTGACATTTCTTTTGAGAACAATAAACTGTATAAACAGATAAGCTTTACTTATATTACTCTGTACCTAGAACAGATTGTTGACATGTCTTTTGAGAACAATAAACTGTATAAACAGATAAACTTTACTTATATTACTCTGTACCTAGGACAGTTTGTTGACATTTCTTTTGAGAACAATAAACTGTATAAACAGATAAACTTTACTTATATTACTCTGTACCTAGAACAGATTGTTGACATGTCTTTTGAGAACAATAAACTGTATAAACAGATAAACTTTACTTATATTACTTTGTACCTATGACAGATTGTTGACATTTCTTTTGAGAACAATAAACTGTATAAACAGATAAACTTTACTTATATTACTCTGTACCTAGGACAGTTTGTTGACATTTCTTTTGAGAACAATAAACTGTATAAACAGATAAACTTCACTGATATTACTCTGTACCTAGAACAGATTGTTGACATGTCTTTTGAGAACAATAAACTGTATGCAGATAAACTTCACTGATATTATGCTGTGCCTAAAACAGATTGTTCACACGTGTTATGAGAACAATAAACTGTATAAACTTGATATGTCTAAGACCTTTGTCGCTAGGTGGCACCACTATATATCCATTGCTGTTGATAAACGATCGAGCCCTAACCGCTCACGTGATTAACTGAGGTAAAGTTTGATAATTGAGCTTAACCTTTGGCAGTTTTTATCTGAAGAAACTTTTTTTTTTATTCAAGCACTCAAAATTAATAAACATTTCCTGAAAATAATCTGCATTTATCGCGCGTGTATAGATTTAATCTGTAACGTTTTGTTTTTCGTAGAGGTATGCTAGCCTTGTTTCTGTGGTAATGAGGGTGAACTCTTTTTACGTCGACCTGCGTTGGTATTGTAGATTGATACATAGTTAACACTGTGTAATTGTCATTCTGTTGTGTGTGATAACACTGTCGTTGTTCTATACTTGTGTTGCTCGTTTGTGACCATTCGTGGGAAAACAAAAAATAGAATAAAAAATGTTTTAAATTTCTATTTAGTGTTTCAGTTATTTCACACCTTGAGTTGTAATTAGTATGTATATCAGTATACCAAATTAGTTTTACTTGGCGTCCACTAATATATATCCAGCACCTTAAATTATAAAACAAAATAAGGTATTTTGTTAATGACCATTAAACCTACATCCTGTACACTACAAAACCAAATGACCACTTCTATTACAATGATTTTTTATTGTTAACGAGAATGATTATCGAGTTATCTTCTCAGTCACATGTTAACAACGCTAGAAGCCGGGTTTCCACATCCGTAGTGGACAGAGTAAATATAACCCATTGTTTGACTATGTGCTTACCTTCAAACAGATTGTACGCTGACAATATTTTTTAAATCATCATTTGAAAGTGAAGAAATACTTAATAAATAATGTCTATAAAAATAGCTTTATTTGCAAACGTCGTATTTGTTGAAGCTAAATGTTAGTTTGGATATCTATACGTGTATAACCATATCGTCTTTATTTAATATTACACCGGCTTCGATGCTTTCAAACCGGAGGTCACCTGTATCCACACGAACAGGAAATTAAACGTATTACAAAATTAGTGTTGCCACATGATGTATTTTCTGTACGTAACTTTGTTTCGAAACTACAACACAGCTACACGAAAAGAACGTAAACTGTGGAGTCATTCTCCAACCTTAGCTTATGACGAGTCCAGCATCAATCACTGAGGTCAAACCATCGAGTCCAGCCGTTACCGCTGACGTATGAGTACAGTTTGTCTAAAAGATCTAATTTTCGAAATAAAAACTTTCACATTCTGGTATTCCTTAGACACTGTACGATTTGTTTTTTTTTTAATTCGAACACTTCGTAACCTTTGTTTCTGTGCTCGGAAAGTTTCATGAAATTGACGCAATGCCGTCACCTCGCACGTGGTTGATGTGTAAAAAATATGTACGTCATTATTTTCGCGAAGTTTATTATGATGGATAAAACTCAGAGTGAATTTCGTTTCATCTATTAAGTACGATTACCAAATCTCAAAAGGACTTCTCTCTGTCTGCTAAGACTGCCATCTGTAGTACAATAACGGAACTACACATTTTGACACAAAATGTTGAACCTTATTTAATTAACACACAAAACGTAAATATTCTGCTCTCTATCTAAAACGCAACGTTTTAATTGGATTGTATTTTTAGATATTTCGAAATAAGCTTTTAATATTATCAATAGAAACGTAATAAGAATAATCCATTTAGGTTATTTTCTATATAATGAAAAAAAAAACACACAGAAGGTTCAGGTATCACTTTCCTTTTCTGTCCTGAGTGTAGAAGGGTTTTCTCGTTTGGTGATTTTATGCGTTGTCGCTTACATCACTGATGTATATGAGAAACATGTTTATGATTTTTAACTTACAACTCCTGAAATATTTTCACCACAGATTTAGGTTTAACAGCCCAACACACTAATCAGAAGGCTTCATCTCGTTATGAATGAATCTGACAGAAACTAACAACATACTGATTTGATTCTTTCACTGCGATCTACAGATTGTGTTTTGTCTTTATTTTAATAAGAAAAAAATAAACTTTTATTCTCTCATTCGTGTAGCAACTTACTCTCTTTAACAGTAAAAACCAATGTTCGTTAGACGTGGTGTTTACTATCTGATAAATATAATTATGTTGACTGTCTAATGCCATTTCTACACGTTTTCTACGTGAGTACAGATACTATTGACCTGGATAAGTAAAAACATAAACACAAATAAATATAGCGGTACTCCTACAACAAATGTGCTTGCTAACAAAACACGATTCTGACAATAAGTTATTGTAACGAAATACACTTGTACCGACAAAAATAATAATAAAACAGAATTTGAAAATTGCAGCCCATTCAAGAAGAAACAAAAACACAAAACTTATAAATCTGGATTTTAAACTAACTGTGGTTTAAATTTGGATTTTAAACTAACTGTGGTTTAAATCGACATTTGTTGGAAACATTTCAAACTGAAACGACAACCCGTCCGTGTCTGGCATTGTGTACTGTATTTATGGCAAAGATACAAAAGTCATATCCCACCATCCAGGATAAGGAAGTGACTGTTACTCTTGTAACGCATTGACAGATTGAAATGTGGGGCATATTTTATGGCTTCGTACGGATTCGAACTGAGCTCGTTCGTTTGGAAAACTAGAACTCTACTACCACGGGGAGCCCTTCCCCCTCATCTGTACGTAACCATTATGAAATGGAATCGTTTGAGCATTAACTTTGTTGTTTGTTTTTTTTGCTTCACGCAGAATTCTGTCAGTGACTACACAGAGATTACGCTTAGAAAAAACAACTCAATTTTTCTGTATTTTCTCAAATTTTCATAAAGAATTTTTTTAGTCTCGCGCAAAGCTACACGAGAGCTAGCCGTCCCTAATTTAGCAATTTAAGATTAGAAGGAAGGCAGCTAGTAATCGCCACCCACCGCCAACTCTTGGACTTCTCTTTTACCAACGAATAGTGAGATTGACCATCACATTATAGCGACCCCAAGGCTGAAAGGGCGAGCATGTTTGGTGTGAAAACTCGCGACCCTCGGATTACAAGTCGAGTGCCTTAACCACCTGGCCATGCCGGGCCCTTCGTAAAAAAAATAAGCAAACTTTAGATAAACGCGTCACATTATTACGTCAAATACAATCCACACACACCTTTCAAACGTAATTTCATCCTCTTTCAACCCTGACCTCTAACATTATAAACCCAGTTAAAGTCATAGTCTAACTAACGGTCTTGTAGTTTTATATTTCGAGATGGCGCTATCAGAACTGTACAATATCATTTTCTCACTCTTCCGTCACCCCACCCCCACCCCCTAGATGTAGCGTGAATTGTATGGTGCAAAAAACGCATCCCACTTTTATCTTTGGCTTCTGGAAAATGCGGGTGAAAATTGTTTTACGACAGCGGATGTTCTGGTCATTTCCCACTTGTCTGTCTCCCTTTTCTCAAGCCTCCGAAGAAAAAATGACAGCCACATATTTATCTCTGCAATGAGATCTCTCACAGGGTCGAACACACCAAACAGAGACATACGTAGCATGAACTAGATGGTTATCATCGGTCCTATTCGATGTCTATATAAGACTATTCTTCCTCACGAATAACATGCTGACTTCGGTACACCCCGGAACACTTGACACGATTTATTATCTTGCTGCCAAGAAAATCATGAGTTGAATCTTATGGAAAACGGCCAGAAGCTGGTTGGGGAAGTCAGAGAGAGTTCCTGGTGATGTGACATTACAGCCTATCTGACATAAGTTGACGATTTTACATTCCGATTTGAAAGTTATGTTATTTATCTTCTTTAAGAAATACAAACAAACAAACAAACAGAAATCTACTTACCAACCGTTTCGTTCCTTCTTTTGCTTCAACGGTCCCTCCCTGTGCAAGAGTGTTACCTACATGCTGACTGGGGTCGGGACAATAATAACGCGTCTGGTGTGGCCTTTATCGGTATCTAATCTTGTGTTCATTAATGCGCCTCTCAGCTGAGCCGGTGTAAATCCATCAGCCATATCAGTTTAATCTCGTCTTCCCAAATTTAACCTAATTGCTACCGGGCTCCACCACTGATCCTATGAATGAGTACAGTACGTTTAAAAAGAGTGGTAGTCTCTCATCCAGGAAGAACAGCTGAAGAGATGCTTGTCTCTATAACAGCTATCCAAAGAGTAAACATACAGCCAACATGTGACGTTGTTCCTTCACATAAAGCTAAGCCTTGTTCTTTTCAAAGGTTTGTCATTTTTCTTCTTGTCTCAACTTTTGAGAAGAACTGAGCAGATGATAAGGAACCGTGCACACACAAGTTCATCTGTCTCCTAACTTTTCTAAAATATCTTCTTATTTAACCCCGTTTTATTCAATATCCGTATATATAAATATCATATAAAAACAGAACGCTTTTAATATGGATGTACTTTTCAACATATGAATAATCACGTCAGCAAAACCGTAATAAAATGACGTAAGCCCCCTAGTGGCACAGCGGTACGTTTGTGAACTCACATCGCTAGAAACCGGGTTTCGATAACTGTGGTGGGCAGAGCACAGACAGCCCATTGTGTAACTTTGTGCTTAATTCAAAACAATAAGAGACTAAAATTGTACCAATTAATACAATATTATAAATGGAATAATTTTAAACTGAAATTGTCCTGTGGTCATAACACCCACAAGAATTGGAGATATTTTGTCTATCAAGCAATCTAAACAACAGATCTAAAACTAGGAAATAACCTACAGAGCCATAAAGGGTCAGGACCTGAGTGTTAGAATCCACAGTGTCTCATATCCCATTACCAATAACCGTTTTGGGCTAGGCTTTCTTGAGTGTCCACTACTAAACATGTTCCAGTTAAAATATCTTATACGTATGGTTTATACATTTCTTGAAAATAAAACTACTGTAAACCTTCTGCCAAACACCTAAAACTCGGGCTACATTCTGTCATATTTTCCAACTTTGATGAAGATGACTACAGTTATTCACACACGTCCTCCTTTAACAGATTATATTGTACCTAGAATAAAACAGTAAATAACAAACATATTGTAAGAAGGTTTTTCCCTTCTGCTGCCTTTCTTCTGTGATAAAATTTCAGCTGCTGACTTTGTTTACCATCCATTTCAAAAATACATATATGAAACCCATCACCGAAATGCATAGCACCTCTGTATATTGGCAAATACAGGTCTGGAAATTAATATGATCTCCTTTACATTTCTAAAGTAACTCTACAGCAGGCTAATAAACGTAAGACGTTATTATAATGTGATACTACACTAGTAAGTTTCAAAACTGAGATGAATTAAAATGGCGAACTTTTGCAGATACACCTTACTATGTCCCCAGTTATTGTTTTTATAGACCACTAAACTATTGCTCACAGATTTAGCTCTGTAATTTATCAGTCATTTAAACCTAAAACTATCCCCTCTAGCATCATTTGAATGTTATACAGCTAAAGAAATACACATTTCTTATATAACCCCACTTTCAAGGATAATGAGTTGATTTATGACTAATTCATTTCTACACTCTACTCTACGTATCTGTAAATGGTGAACGCTGTGTATCCCTCTCTGAATTAAAACTGAGATAAAGGAAAATACGTTCAAGAAATTTCATGTTCAGTGATTTTTGTTGAAGAATAGAATTCACTCTTTCAGTTGTTGATAACAATAAATGTCTTGACTGTTGTATGTAAAGATATAACAAAACGACATAATTTGACTATCAATTTTATATATCTATAAAGAACGTCACGTGCTTTAAAAGTAATTTTATTACAAGCTCCAAACAGAGATGCCCAAAATATCTCTTAATACCCTATATTTATGGTACGATCAAAACAATAGCATTGATTTTAATACTATAATCTCTTTATCTACTCAAAATTTTGTAATTATTATCTTGGACATATAGTACCAAAGTGGATTACACACGATTACGGTAACATTTTATTTTTAATAGTTTTATACCTTACAACAGTATAGTTGTAAAAGTAATGGGAGAGTCAGCTAACAATTTGTCAAAACAGAATTGTTTACTAACAAATCACAATAAAGGCTTCAGTCATATTTACAATGTTTGTGTTATTGTTTACAAATTAAGTTTATCTGCTGACGACATGTTACTTTTAACAGCCCACCACTGTTTATTTCCTTGGTTTGAGCAAACTCAACATATTATACACGTTTGGACAACTCTGTGCGTCATTCATCACTTAGTAATCATCTTTGTGTAACGTACGTAATCAGAAAAGTTTGCCCCAGAACACTAGAGACATCAGATTGGACAGTTAAAACAAAAAAGTCTGTACCTTTAGCCGGTTGTCAAGATAATAGTTACCCCTAGAAACATAGAAATGGAAGTCTGCTAATATCTACAACTGTCGGTTTTTATCAAAATTTATGTAACACAACCTTCATCATCTTTCTTTATAATTATAATAATATTTATACTTGTAATGGTGTATATGATATTACAAATTGTAAGATTATAATTATAATTAAAATTATAATACTATTTATACTTGTAATGGTGTATTGACATGTATATGATATTACAAATTGTAAGATTATAATAATATTTATACTTGTAATGGTGTATTGACATGTATATGATATTACAAATTGTAAGATTATAATAATATTTATACTTGTAATGGTGTATTGACATGTATATGATATTACAAATTGTAAGATTATAATTATAATTAAAATTATAATAATAATTCTACTTGTAATGGTGTATTGACATGTATATGATATTACAAATTGTAAGATTATAATAATATTTATACTTGTAATGGTGTATTGACATGTATATGATATTACAAATTGTAAGATTATAATAATATTTATACTTGTAATAGTGTATTGACATGTATATGATATTACAAATTGTAAGATTATAATTATAATTAAAATTATAATAATAATTCTACTTGTAATGGTGTATTGACATGTATATGATATTACAAATTGTAAGATTATAATTATAATTAAAATTATAATAATAATTCTACTTGTAATGGTGTATTGACATGTATATGATATTACAAATTGTAAGATTATAATTATAATTAAAATTATAATAATAATTCTACTTGTAATGGTGTATTGACATATATATGATATTACAAATTGTAAATTTGAACCTGGGTAAACTGACCTAGACCCAACTATCAGAAGCCAGCCTAAGATATGAACAGGACAACACTGGTAACTATAAACAGTGAAATGTAATGTATGGACAGAACTAACTACTATGGTAACATAAACAGTGATATGTAAAGTATGAATAGGAATACTATGGTACTATAAACTTGGGTTATTCTTTTAACAACGAATAGTGGGATTGACCAAAACGTTATAACGCCCCCACGACTGAATGGGGCGAACATGTTTGATGAACGGGATCCTTAAAAATGGACCTAAATTTAAAAAAAACAACTAAAAATCGTATAAGAATGATACGTTTTTGATACATAAGGCATTAATTGGACCACTTTGATACTATAAACAATAATATGAAAGGTATGAAAAGGACACTGTGGTACTATAAACAGTGATATATAAGGTATAAACAGAATTAGTTTGGTACTATAAATAGTGATATATAAGGTATTAATAGGTCTTCTTTGATACTACAAACAGTGGCATGTAAGGTGTTAACAAGACAACTGTGGTACAATAAACAGAGATATATGTGATAGTAACAGGACTACTTTGATGCTTTAAAATAATATGTAAGGTACGAACTCGACTACTATAGTACTATAATCAGTGATATACATAAGGTATAAACTGTACTACTCTGATATTATAAACAACAATATGTAAAGTACGAACAGGACTACTATGGTACTATAATCAGTGATATACATAAGGTATAAACTGAACTACTCTGATATTATAAATAGCAATATGTAAGGTATGAACAGTACTTCTGTGGTACAATAAACAGCGACATATATTGTATCAGCAGGACTACTTTGGTACCATTAACAATGATATATAAGGTATGAACAGGGCTACTATGGTACCACCAGCAGTGTTATGTAAGGTATTAGCACAGCAAGTATGGTGCTATTAACAAATACGTAAGACATGATTATTAAACGTTCGATAACTTGTTTGGCCAATGATTTTAACGACAACAAACCGACAGCAACCAAGAGCTTAAAAATACGAAACGTTTGTCTTACAAGTAGCAACAACATAAGTATCTTGACAAACTACGTTCACGTGATGTTTAACTCACGTTCTTTTGTTTTCTGGTTGATGTTACTACACCCATGAACCTGCTACACGGCTCTTGAGCGTTTATTGGTTACTTCAATGGCAAGACGAAACCTTATAAGCTTCAAACAAATATTGAAAATTGTGTCTTGTTGATGTCGAAATCAAGCTGCCTTCCCTCTCGTATTACTCTGCTAATTTAGGAACGGCTAGTCATCACCACCCACCGCCAACTCTTAGGCTACTCTTTTACCAACGAACAGTGGGATTGACCAAAACGTTATAACGTCCCCACGATTGAATGGGGACAACATGTTTGGTGGTACGGGGATTCTTAAAAAGGGACTTAAAATTAAAAAAACAACAAAAAATGTTATAGGAATAATATGTTTTAATAATTATAAATCCACATGCAGTTCCGAGAAAATGCCCCCACTGGCACAGTTGTATGTCTGCGGACTTACACACTAAAAACCGGGTTTCGATACCCGTGGTGGGCAGAGCACAGATAGCCCATTGTGTAGCTTTGTGCTTAATTAAAAACAAACAAGTTCCGAGAAAAACAGTCATTTAAGTGAAATATTTAGATTTTCTACACAATAACAAACCGATACCCAAAGCAGACAAATTTAAGGACCTCACCTTATGTTTCTCGTCCCTTCAAGTGAACGACTTGTTTAAAGCCATAAACTAGGTACTACGTATGCTTCACGCGCTCTCCAAGGCAATTTTGTTTATCTGTTATCTACGAAGTAATGATGATCGAATGGCTTGGTTATGGGGCCGTTTTTTGTTATGTCTTCACGACAGATATTTTTTTACTCTCCACCGTCTCTCACGTCCCTCCTTATGCAAAAGGTCTCTATATACGTTAAGTTTGAACTATCTTAAGTTATATAATGGCTATACTTTCACAGCCCACGAGATACCGTACCGTTTTTAATGAGACACCTGGCGCAGTTTTTTAAAACAAGTTCGTATTAACTTAAATCCCGCACGATGGTTGTTTCTGACTCCCAGGTTTTCTCTTGTCAGTAGGTGGAGCTCTTAGCTAATTAGGAAAGAGCAAAGAAAGTGCCCATATCTTAAAACCGTGTCCGCTTTATAGTCGTATGTAACATCACGTTCTCTCGAAACATAAGTAATCTGTTTTGTTGGTTCTTTTTAACTTCGCGCAAAGTTACATGACGGCCATCTATGCTTTGCTCACCACGGGTATCGAAATTCGGTTTACAGCGTTATAAGTCCGCAGACATACCGCTGTGCCACTGGGAGGAGGGCTGTAATAGTTAAACCTTTACCTTCAACAATCCTATAGATATTTCTTACGTTAGGGGTGAAAGGAGTTTAAGTGCTGAATTACTGAAGTTTTTGCTGACCAGAATTGTTTACACATTAACCTAACTTGTTAACGAAATTATCGAACACTTGTAATCGTTTTACAACTGAAAGCACGTAAAAACATGTAGAAGTTAAACTACACATCCTAAGCCTGTTAAGAGTTTGTATTCAAAAAACAATACTACTGAAAATTCCAAACTCCAGAATCGTGTTCATAAAAAAAGTTTCCTTTAAATACCTTTGGAACTGACCTATAACAGTGTACAATGTGCACTTTGTTCACAGTTTCTCTGTAGTACAAAAACAAACCTTAAAATTGCAATTTTTTTTCAAAGAATGTAGTTTATGAACTGAATGTTGGTGGTGTAATTGTCACACCGCTTTGTAACTGAACCAGTGGTAGGTTAGAGTATATAACACGAAATCTAAAGATGTCTAATCCCCGAAGTTAACTCAGGACTGACATCATGTTCTGCAACTTTAACAAAATATATAAAGTTGTGAAACCCGAATACGGCAAAAATAAATATCAACGAGTGGATCCTAAACATATATGAGAGTACGGTGAAATACTATTAGGTTGTCCAGAAGTAAATGTCGTTTTTGAACTGCGAAGTTTGGAAAAGTATAAACCATTGTTGTAAAACATTCTTCAATCAAAGTAAGCACCATTTGCTTCAACACACTTTTACCAACGTGTAACTATGCTGTTTATACCCCTGATGTAGAAATCAGAGTTTCTATGGTTAAAGAACTCCCTGAAAGCTTCTTCTGCGGCTGCCTGGTTTTGAAAGCGTTTATTGTTCAAAAAGTTACCAAAGTGCTTAAAAAAATGAAAATCTGTAGTAGAAAATTCTGAGGAATAAGGTGGATGAGGCAGAATCTCGATTCCCTATTCGTTCAATTTTTGGAGCGTCATCCTTGACAGGTCCCATAACGCCGAATTTGTTGATCTTAAGCCAGCTCATGCGGAACCCACTTATCCAACTTTTTCGTCTTTCCAATCTCACTCAGGTGGTTGGCAATGTTTGATTTGCTTGTGCCTAGTTATTCTACAAGCTCACGTACTGTTGTGCGAGGGTCTGTTTCAACTGTATTGACTTCAAGTCTTCAAGACTTCTTCTTTTGAAGTCTTCAAGACTTTCATCTTCATACTGAAACCTTTGGAACCAACACTGAACTGTACATTCAGTAACATGGCGAAATGCCTGGTTGATAATCCGTGTAGTTTTTGTAGCTTTTCGTCCAAGTTTGAAGTTATAGAGGAAAATCAGACAAAAGTCCTTCTTGTCCATGCTGTCTTGGGTGTTGTGAAACTTACTCTGAGTAGCCTTACTTATACAACAACTCAAGCTCCAAATAAACCAATGCAAAGGAACACCTTTATACCTATATTAATAAATATATCCAACATCTAAGCAAGCTCTCTACATTCCTACACTTAATTACACAACCGCCTTCAAACATGTGGTCAGCTACCGGTCAGTAACTCTTTCTTTCTGACGATGACCAAAGAAGGTCGAAACGTTGTTCGCTCCTCTATTAGTGCCTTCTTTACCCATACCAGCCGTTTTTAAATATATAATTTACTCTAAGTACAGTTGAAACAGCAAACAATTACGACATTTTGCAAGCGACAAACGTTGGATTAAACCAACCAACCAACGATAAGTTACCCAATATTCAGCTTCTGAATGTTATCGTGAGAATTCCGGCATTTATTTCTGGACAACCTAATACTTTGTTATACTTCCTAACAGTAATTTGAAGTCAAAATAAAACAGATCCATGTGAAATAGAATATTAGAAATCAAGCGGCGATCGGTAAAACGAGAAACAGAGAGACGCAATTTAAGCGGAGGTGTAGCTTTACAACTGTTGTGGGATATTTTAATTAGGACTAGAAAAGTACCGCGAAATATTCCTTATAGGAACATCCGTAACAGGACCGCGTTATGATGGCCTCTCATTCTTCACGTTCAGTTGCACTCATACAAGTTATTTTTGTTTTTTACTACAATGTTATTAATATCCTATTAATGTTTGGTAAATATACAAATAAAACAGCTTAGTTTAACGATAACATTTGTTTTTTAACACTAAGTCACCAAGTGAATGAGACCGATTTCAGGGGACTAAGTGGGCCAGAGAGAGATATCACAATTTTTAGTATTTATATTAGAACCAACAAAATGCACTCCGATAAAGGGATAAATCTGTTAACCTAAAAAAAAAAAAAGACACTTTACTGACGAGGTAATTTATCTCTAAGTGGTGTCAAACAATCACTATGTGGACTGGACTATGTTCCTCTCACACAAAACAGTAGAACCGTTCACGTTTAGACTTGGATGCCATTTACACCACAAAATAGACTTCATTAAGCCTTCAGGCTCGTCATGGGCACGTGGTTAGAGCGCTCGACGTGCTATCTGAGGATCATGGGTTTGAATCTCCGTTCTACAAAACATGCTCGCCCTTTCAGCAGTGAGGACGTTATAATGTACTGTCAATCCTATTATTCATCGGAAAAAGAGTAGCCCAAGTAATCGCGGTAGGTGGCGATGATTAGTATCTTCCCTTTAGTCTTACACTGCTAAATTAGGGACGACTAGCGCAGATAGCCCTCTTGTAGCTCTGAGCGAAATTTAAAACAAACAAACGCTAAGCCTTCCTCTACTAGCTATAATAACAAAACTCGTGAAAACCACGAAGAAAACGACTTTACACAGCTGAGGAACCAGATATTGTTTTACCCCCGCACGTACAGTCCTACCTTGTTTTATATGGAAATTTGAATAGTAGTGTGGTTTTAATCTTCCATAGCATTAAATACGACATTCTTTGCAGAATACCCATTGTAAGTTCTCTAACTCTTTATTTTGATATAATATTGATGTAACGTCAAACCTGAAAAATAAATTTTTAATATAAAAGCGTAATTTTATCACACACCCACACTATGAGAAACAGGTCTCTTGTAATTAAGCACAAAATATTTTATTAGAGAAGATAGAAACGTGATACTGTCAAAGATATTGCAACAAGAGACAACTCCTTCCTTTACAGAGCATGCTAAATATTGCAGTAAGGGACAACTCCTTCCTTTACAGAGCATGCTTTGTGTTCAAAACATATTAATATGAAATATACAGAAAAGTAAAGTACTGATTGGTGAAAAATCGTCACAAGTAACGCCCTTTTAAGGTTTCTCAAGAACTGCTTGGTAATATTACTGCTATATATCTGATGAATTCAGTATTAACAAATCTTGATTACAGTAACGCCCTCTTAAGGATATTCAGGAATTACTTTATAGTACTGCTGTCTGTCTGATGAATTCAATATTAACAGGTCTTGATGACAGTAACGCCCTCTTACGGATATTCAGGAATTACTTTATAGTACTGCTGTCTGTCTGATGAATTCAATATTAACAGATCTTGATGACAGTAACGCCCTCTTACGGATATTCAGGAATTACTTTATAGTACTGCTGTCTGTCTAATGAATTCAATATTAACAAGTCTTGATGACAGTAACGCCCTCTTAAGGATATTCAGGAATTACTTTATAGTACTGCTGTCTGTCTGATGAATTCAGTATTAATAAGTCTTGATGACAGTAACGTCCTCTTATGGGGTATTCAGGAATTACTTAGTAAGAGTGATGATATTGTGTGTCTGATGAGCCCCAGGAATACAATGTAGAGACTGATGTGAAATAAAGACTTTATTAACACCATAAAGAAGTAATTAATCCGAGTTCTGGGAAGGAATCTGTTTTGTAAAATACATATTTAACCCTTAAACGTCAGCCATCATCAACAGAAGCTGCTACCTACAATATTCCCGCCGTTTAAGAATGAACATACAATTCAGAAAAAGAGTGAACCTTAAAAGGTCTAACACTTTCGATACGTGGGGCTTGCACAAGTACTACAGTACAGATCTATATCTCCTCATGTCTTCTATACACTCGTCATGCAACTGTAACACTTTTATAAACATGTATCTACGATGCTTTCTTTGTTACATACTTAAAAGGAAATTGTAACCACACATGAGCCTGTATATATTTACTTTTATTTTGATATAAATTTAATAAATTGTCCCCTGCCGTTATCTCAAATAAATAAGTATTTCATAATATTGAGGTCTTCCACATCACATGAAATCTGTTGAAGAATAGAGTTATAATGATAACAGATTAATGGTTGTATTCAGTTTTTAGTTTGAAAAATTCATTTCCCATTGTAGATTTCAGAAATCTAAGATTTAGACTTAAATCTTAGGACAAAATTATATCTATCGGTTATAATGTAATCCTATGTAACTACAACAAAAACAAGATTATATCGGTTATGAAATAATGCTATCTATATATAACAAAGACGAAATTATATCTATCGGTCATGAAGTAATGATATCCATATATAACAAACACAAGATTATATCTATCGAGTAAAAGTAATAATTTCTAAGTACAACAAAGACAAGATTATCTCTGTTGGCTTTGATGTAATGTTGCTTAATTTCAACAAAGACAAGATTATCTCTGTTGTCTATGATGTAATGTTGCTTAATTTCAACAAAGACAAGATTATCTCTGTTGACTATGATGTAATCCTTTTTAATTTCAAAAAAAGCAATATCATCTCTGTTGGATATGATGTAATGTTGCTTAATTTTAACAAAGAAAGGATTATCTCTGTTGACTATGATGTAATCCTTCTTAATTTCAAAAAAAGCAATATCATCTCTGTTTGATATGATGTAATGTTGCTTAATTTCAACAAAGACAAGATTATCTCTGTTGACAATGATGTAATCCTTCTTAATTTCAACAAAAGCAAGATTATCTCTGTTGGCTATGATGTAATGCTGCTTAATTTTAACAAAGACAAGATTATTTGTGTTAGCTATGACGTAATTTTGCTTAATTTTAACAAAGACAAGATTATCTCTGTTGACTATGATGTAATCTTTCTTAATTTCAAAAAAAATCAATATCATCTCTGTTAGATATGATGTAATGTTGCTTAATTTCAACAAAGACAAGTTTATCTCTGTTGACTATGATGTAATCTTTCTTAATTTCAAAAAAGCAATATCATCTCTGTTGGATATGATGTAAAGTTGGTTAATTTCAACAAAGACAAGATTATCTCTGTCTACAATAATGTAATCTTTCTCAACTTCAACAAAGACAAGATTATTTCTGTTGGATACGATGTAATTTTGCTTAATTTCAACAAAGACAAGATTATCTCTGTTGACTATGATGTAATCCTTCTTAATTTCAAAAAAAGCAATATCATCTCTGTTGGATATGATGTAATGTTGCTTAATTTCAACAAAGACAAGATTATCTCTGTTGACTATGATGTAATCCTTCTTAATTTCAAAAAAAGCAATATCATCTCTGTTGGATATGATGTAATGGTGCTTAATTTCAACAAAGACAAGATTATCTGTGCTAGCTATGACGTGTAATCCTTCTTCATTTTAAAAAAGATAGAAATTTCTCTGTTGGCTATAATGTAATGTTGCTTAATTTTAACAAAGACAAGATTATCTCTGATGTCGAGAAACCCACTTGTTGAGAAATGTATATGCAAAAACGGCTCGTTTGGGTTGAGAAAATATTTTACATAGAAGAGCGAACAATGTTTCGACCTTCTTCGGTCATCGTCAGGTTCACAAAGAAGGTCGAAACGTTGTTCGCTCTTCTATGTAAAATATTTTCTCAACCCAAACGAGCCGTTTTTGCATATAAAGATTATCTCTGTTGGCAATGATATAATCTTTCTTAATTTCAACAAAGACAAAATATTTTCTGTCGGCCATGATGTAATGCTGCTTAATTTAAACAAAGACAAGATTATCTCTCTTGGCAATGATGTAATCGTTCTAAATTTCAACAAAGATAAGATTGTTTTTGTTGACTATGATGTAATCCTTCTTAATTTCAAAAAAAGCAATATCATCTCTGTTGGATATGATGTAATGTTGCTTAATTTCAACAAAGACAAGATTGTCTCTGTTGACAATGATGTAATCTTTCTTAATTTCAACAAAGACAAGATTATCTCTGTTGGCTATGATGTAATTTGCTTAATTTTAACAAAGAAAGGATTATCTCTGTTGACTATGATGTAATCCTTCTTAATTTAAAAAAAAGCAATATCATCTCTGTTTGATATGATGTAATGTTGCTTAATTTTAACAAAGACAAGATTATTTGTGTTAGCTATGACGTAATTTTGCTTAATTTTAACAAAGACAAGATTATCTCTGTTGACTATGATGTAATCTTTCTTAATTTCAAAAAAATCAATATCATCTCTGTTGGATATGACGTAATGTTGCTTAATTTCAACAAAGACAAGATTGTCTCTGTTGACAATGATGTAATCTTTCTTAATTTCAACAAATACAAGATTATTTCTGTTTGCTATGATGTAATCCTTCTTAATTTCAACAAAAACAAGATTTTCTCTGTTGGCTATAATGTAATGCTGCTGAATTTCAACAAAGACAAGATTATCTGTTTTAGTTATGAAGTGTAATCGTTCTTAATTTTAACAAAGATAAGATTTTTTTCTGTTGGCTATGATGTAATGCTGCTTAATTTCAACAAAGACAAGACTTTCTCTGTTGACTATGATGTAATGCTGCTTAATTTTAACAAAGACAAGATTATCTCTGTTGGCTATGAAGTAATGCTGCTTAATTGTAACAAAGACAAGATTATCTCTGTTGGCTATAATATAATGCTGCTTAATTTCAACAAAGACAAGATTATCTGTGTTAGCTATGATGTGTAATCCTTCTTAATTTTAAGAAAGACAGGATTTTCTCTGTTGACTATGATGTAATTTGCTTAATTTTAACATAAACGAGATTAACTCTGTTGGCTATGAAATATTCTTAAGTAGTCCTACCTAAAACTACCAAAAACAATATTATTTTTCTTGATTATGTAAGCTGAACCATATTTCTACTTTCAATCATCTGAAGAATGCACCTCTCCAGTTACAACTACCTAAAAACTGTACCTCTTGTTTCAACCACCTAAAAATATATACTTCCAGGTTGTAAATTTTATGTGGGACTTTATAGTTGATGTCCGTGAATTGATGAAAATACATTCTAACAAGAAATTGATGGCACACAGTCCACTTTTTTTAGATAATTATATAATGTAATCAAAACAAGTAAAACGTATGTACAAAAAATCGTTACATTATTGGCTATCACAGTTGTATCTAGAGCTTTAAATAATTGTTTCTTTTTCGTCCAAATCCACAGTTACTTTAAAATACCCCTTCACAAAACAAATTATTCTCCAATATCTCTGTTATTACAATACAAACTTGAAACGCACCTTAGAAATCTAACTTTACTTTTACTTTCACAAACTTAACGACGTGTTTCTTATCGGCACGTATTTTTAACACCGAACAGAAAATTTTAGAAATATATAGCCCTGTAGTAACAATAATATTACACATAACAAGAAAACTTAGAAGCTTCAAGTAAAATAACTTTAACAATATTAAAAAAGCCAAGTACAACAATTAAACTACATACACAACGTGCGACTCGTAACGAAACTTCTCAGAACTGTCCCTTCTAAACTAATTAATGTTAACACTTGTTATGAAAACTAAATAATAATTAAATATTAAGTCGCTAAATGAACTAAGTAGCAACGATTAAACGGAACAGTTAATCTGCAGTTATAACCACCTATAATAGTGCACATTCACAGTTCATGTGATTAAACACAAAGCTACACAATTGGCTATCTGTGCTCTGCCCACCACGGGTATCGATACCCAGATTCTAGCGTTGTAAGTCCGCAGGCATATCGCTGTACCACTAAGGGAGCGTGTATATAGTTACAAAACTTTAAAAGTACATAACCCCGCTTACAATAATCTAAAAAAATGTTCAGATTTAAACACTGAAAAACAAACAAACATATTTCTAGTTACAAACACGTTTGAACTTCTGTTTCTTGTTTGTATTAAATGTTTACTACCTGGACAGAATTGTTACACAAACATGTTTAGTTTTACTTCTTCAGACCCATCTTCGCTCGTGTTAACTAACACCTAATTACACTAATCGACTAGGCCGAAATAGGTCAAGTTTGAAAAGCTGGGCCAGGAAGTCTCATTCACGATTTATGTTGCATAATAACTGTAGCCGTGGGCTTACCCCCCCCCTTTGTACATTGATTTAAACAGAAGAACCGTCAGTGGGACAGGTTACAAGAAAATAGGCTATAGTTTCTGCCCGTAGCAACTGTCATTGTTCTATGATATACATGTTCATGACTCATGTATCACTTTAGTTGAAAATGGTTAGATAGTATTTCTGTTTTGTGTTTAACTGCCTTAGTTCCGGTTTGTACACGCTTTAGATGCAAAAGAAACAGAACCCACGTGGTACAAAGTAATAGATGGCGTTCCAAAGTCGGTTGCCATTGTCAAAACGAGGAAATGAAGACTGCTTTTCTTGTTTTTAGCACGTGTTTTAGGTGCTGCCACTGAGTTGGTGAACTGGATGGAACATCTTCAGTTCTGTGTCGATTGTGAGAGCAGACATTTTGAACGTACCACGTCTACATTCAGCCTATGGCAATGGCCGTTTTTGATACCCTGTAAACTGAGAGAGAAATGGAACATTAAGCTATAACCATTCTTAATCTCCACAGTTCTTCCTGTATATATATGTATATATATCTATAACCATTCTTAATCTCCACAGTTCTTCCTGTATATATATGTATATATATCTATAACCATTCTTAATCTCCACAGTTCTTCCTGTATATATATGTATATATATCTATAACATTCTTAATCTCCACAGTTCTTCCTGTATATATATGTATATATATCTATAACCATTCTTAATCTCCACAGTTCTTCCTGTATATATATGTATATATATCTATAACATTCTTAATCTCCACAGTTCTTCCTGTATATATATGTATATATATCTATAACCATTCTTAATCTCCACAGTTCTTCCTGTATATATATGTATATATATCTATAACCATTCTTAATCTCCACAGTTCTTCCTGTATATATATGTATATATATCTATAACCATTCTTAATCTCCACAGTTCTTCCTGTATATATATGTATATATATCTATAACCATTCTTAATCTCCACAGTTCTTCCTGTATATATATGTATATATATCTATAACATTCTTAATCTCCACAGTTCTTCCTGTATATATATGTATATATATCTATAACCATTCTTAATCTCCACAGTTCTTCCTGTATATATATGTATATATATCTATAACCATTCTTAATCTCCACAGTTCTTCCTGTATATATATGTATATATATCTATAACCATTCTTAATCTCCACAGTTCTTCCTGTATATATATGTATATATATCTATAACCATTCTTAATCTCCACAGTTCTTCCTGTATGTATATATATATATATATCTATAACCATTCTTAATCTCCACAGTTCTTCCTGTATATATATGTATATATATCTATAACCATTCTTAATCTCCACAGTTCTTCCTGTATATATATGTATATATATCTATAACCATTCTTAATCTCCACAGTTCTTCCTGTATATATATATGTATATATATCTATAACCATTCTTAATCTCCACAGTTCTTCCTGTATATATATATGTGTATATATATCTATAACCATTCTTAATCTCCACAGTTCTTCCTGTATATATATATGTATATATATCTATAACCATTCTTAATCTCCACAGTTCTTCCTGTATATATATATGTATATATATCTATAACCATTCTTAATCTCCACAGTTCTTCCTGTATATATATATGTATATATATCTATAACCATTCTTAATCTCCACAGTTCTTCCTGTATATATATATAACCATTCTTAATCTCCACAGTTCTTCCTGTATATATATCTATAACCATTCTTAATCTCCACAGTTCTTCCTGTATATATATATGTATATATATCTATAACCATTCTTAATCTCCACAGTTCTTCCTGTATATATATATGTATATATATCTATAACCATTCTTAATCTCCACAGTATATATATCTATAACCATTCTTAATCTCCACAGTTCTTCCTGTATATATATATGTATATATATCTATAACCATTCTTAATCTCCACAGTTCTTCCTGTATATATATATGTATATATATCTATAACCATTCTTAATCTCCACAGTTCTTCCTGTATATATATATGTATATATATCTATAACCATTCTTAATCTCCACAGTTCTTCCTGTATATATATATGTATATATATCTATAACCATTCTTAATCTCCACAGTTCTTCCTGTATATATATATGTATATATATCTATAACCATTCTTAATCTCCACAGTTCTTCCTGTATATATATATGTATATATATCTATAACCATTCTTAATCTCCACAGTTCTTCCTGTATATATATGTATATATATCTATAACCATTCTTAATCTCCACAGTTCTTCCTGTATATATATGTATATATATCTATAACCATTCTTAATCTCCACAGTTCTTCCTGTATATATATGTATATATATCTATAACCATTCTTAATCTCCACAGTTCTTCCTGTATATATATGTATATATATCTATAACCATTCTTAATCTCCACAGTTCTTCCTGTATATATATGTATATATATCTATAACCATTCTTAATCTCCACAGTTCTTCCTGTATATATATGTATATATATCTATAACCATTCTTAATCTCCACAGTTCTTCCTGTATATATATGTATATATATCTATAACCATTCTTAATCTCCACAGTTCTTCCTGTATATATATGTATATATATCTATAACCATTCTTAATCTCCACAGTTCTTCCTGTATATATATGTATATATATCTATAACCATTCTTAATCTCCACAGTTCTTCCTGTATATATATGTATATATATCTATAACCATTCTTAATCTCCACAGTTCTTCCTGTATATATATGTATATATATCTATAACCATTCTTAATCTCCACAGTTCTTCCTGTATATATATGTATATATATCTATAACCATTCTTAATCTCCACAGTTCTTCCTGTATATATATGTATATATATCTATAACCATTCTTAATCTCCACAGTTCTTCCTGTATATATATGTATATATATCTATAACCATTCTTAATCTCCACAGTTCTTCCTGTATATATATGTATATATATCTATAACCATTCTTAATCTCCACAGTTCTTCCTGTATATATATGTATATATATCTATAACCATTCTTAATCTCCACAGTTCTTCCTGTATATATATGTATATATATCTATAACCATTCTTAATCTCCACAGTTCTTCCTGTATATATATGTATATATATCTATAACCATTCTTAATCTCCACAGTTCTTCCTGTATATATATGTATATATATCTATAACCATTCTTAATCTCCACAGTTCTTCCTGTATATATATGTATATATATCTATAACCATTCTTAATCTCCACAGTTCTTCCTGTATATATATGTATATATATCTATAACCATTCTTAATCTCCACAGTTCTTCCTGTATATATATGTATATATATCTATAACCATTCTTAATCTCCACAGTTCTTCCTGTATATATATATATATATCTATAACCATTCTTAATCTCCACAGTTCTTCCTGTATATATATGTATATATATCTATAACCATTCTTAATCTCCACAGTTCTTCCTGTATATATATGTATATATATCTATAACATTCTTAATCTCCACAGTTCTTCCTGTATATATATGTATATATATCTATAACATTCTTAATCTCCACAGTTCTTCCTGTATATATATGTATATATATCTATAACCATTCTTAATCTCCACAGTTCTTCCTGTATATATATGTATATATATCTATAACCATTCTTAATCTCCACAGTTCTTCCTGTATATATATGTATATATATCTATAACCATTCTTAATCTCCACAGTTCTTCCTGTATATATATGTATATATATCTATAACCATTCTTAATCTCCACAGTTCTTCCTGTATATATATGTATATATATCTATAACCATTCTTAATCTCCACAGTTCTTCCTGTATATATATGTATATATATCTATAACATTCTTAATCTCCACAGTTCTTCCTGTATATATATGTATATATATCTATAACATTCTTAATCTCCACAGTTCTTCCTGTATATATATGTATATATATCTATAACCATTCTTAATCTCCACAGTTCTTCCTGTATATATATGTATATATATCTATAACCATTCTTAATCTCCACAGTTCTTCCTGTATATATATGTATATATATCTATAACCATTCTTAATCTCCACAGTTCTTCCTGTATATATATGTATATATATCTATAACCATTCTTAATCTCCACAGTTCTTCCTGTATATATATGTATATATATCTATAACCATTCTTAATCTCCACAGTTCTTCCTGTATATATATGTATATATATCTATAACCATTCTTAATCTCCACAGTTCTTCCTGTATATATATGTATATATATCTATAACCATTCTTAATCTCCACAGTTCTTCCTGTATATATATGTATATATATCTATAACCATTCTTAATCTCCACAGTTCTTCCTGTATATATATGTATATATATCTATAACCATTCTTAATCTCCACAGTTCTTCCTGTATATATATCTATAACCATTCTTAATCTCCACAGTTCTTCCTGTATATATATGTATATATATCTATAACCATTCTTAATCTCCACAGTTCTTCCTGTATATATATGTATATATATCTATAACCATTCTTAATCTCCACAGTTCTTCCTGTATATATATGTATATATATCTATAACCATTCTTAATCTCCACAGTTCTTCCTGTATATATATGTATATATATCTATAACCATTCTTAATCTCCACAGTTCTTCCTGTATATATATGTATATATATCTATAACCATTCTTAATCTCCACAGTTCTTCCTGTATATATATGTATATATATATCTATAACCATTCTTAATCTCCACAGTTCTTCCTGTATATATATGTATATATATATCTATAACCATTCTTAATCTCCACAGTTCTTCCTGTATATATATGTGAAAAGTTTCAAAACTTTTTAAAAATAAAAATTCATCGCACCTTGCTGTCGTAATCCAAAGGTCATAATGGACATTGCCTGTGGTCCTAATACCAAAAAGCACTGGGGGTATCCCATCTGTCGGACAAATTCCAAAGAGCAGGGGACAAAGTAGTTATCAGTAATGGATAATTAATTAAGTGTACAGCGTTGAGTCCCTATAGCCACATCTCACCTCCCAGTCTTTGACTGTCTAGAGTCAGCTGTGGGAAGACAGTTACTCTAAAAGGGACGTATTAAAGTGAAAAGTAGAAACAAAATATGGCCACCCTAAAAATATTTTTACTAAACATCACCTAACATTCTCCGCTCAAAAAGGTTTAAAGATTCCTGAAGTAAAATAATAACTGCCCCAAAACCTCCACAGACGTCATCTAAGATCATTCAACTGAATGTTGTTTTCTCATTTTATGTAAATTTTTTGTGTTTCGATCAATATTTAATTCCGCTTACTTGGCAGACTTGAAGATGTAAGTTTGTATTAGATGACCTTTGTTTTTGGTGTGAAAATGATCACTGATGACCAATCATCAAATCTATACATATAGCAAAGGTACAGTTGAAATTCCATCGTGGGAAACAGTGAAATATTACGTGCTTTAACTCCTTAATAGTCGTATAGTGATGTAATATCACACACACACAATAGTTAATCACCACACTGCTAAAACATTCGAAAACCTTCTGTAATAGGGCAACTCCTCTCCTCCCCCTAGGGATAGAAATCCATCACTACAAATCCTCGCTGTATATATATATATAATGTATTATCTAAAGGTGGATATCTTAAACAAGTAGTTCACAATTGTGCTTGAAATAAACTCTTGAACTAAAGCGACACCTTCCTCCTATGAGGTAGACTGGACAGTTCTACAGGCATGGCTTGATAGTGCATGCCTGTTTCGATCTTTATCCAAAGTTGCGTGGCATATAACCAAGGGTCCGAAAAGACCTGGAATTCTCTTCCTTTTGGTTTAATGTTATAGAATTGAAATTTCATTTGTATACATCCGAGAAATATACCCTGTCTTGAAAGAACTAAGAAACAAAACGTTTGACCACCGCATAAAAATTCAGAACTGAATCTGTCTTTGTACTAAACTAAGCGACAGTAGAAGTAATTCTAATTTAAAACTGTCTTTTTGAGTGCCATTAAGGCGTAACTAATTCTGATTTTTAATTGCGTATCATACAAAATACAATTTTTTTTATGATTTTACTGCTTATATGTCACATAGAGATAATTTTGATTTTAATAAATTATAATAAGAGTCTAATTAATTAATAATGACTTAACAAGTATTGTAACAGGTAGCATAAATGACTTGAATAATTAAGTTTATTATTTAATAATTTCTGTTTGTCATTAAGAACAAACGTGTACAATGGGCTATCTCTGATGTGCCTTCCACATCGAAACCCGATTTTTAGCGTTAAAGCTCGTCTGACTAAGAACTGAACCACCAGGAGGCACCTATAATAAATACTAGAATACTTGCCCTGATTAAAAAGGCTTAGCTTGGTGTAATTCTAATCTTCTCCTTTCGGATTTTATAAATCTTAGACTTGCTTTAAAAAAATATCGCTCTATTCTTCCAACAAGATCACAAAAAACAAAGGTTTTTGTTTTCGATTTGGGAAACGTTTCAGTTTCGTGTGAGCTGTTTTCCTTACTTTTTGTTAGCTGTAAATTACCAGCGGAAAGCTGGATAAACAAACAAAGCCGGAAGCGTTGCTGTAACTTCACTTAGTTTTATTGTTGTTGCTTTTTTTTCCTCGATAAAGGAAAACTAAGAGGAGACAAGGGTATCTCAGTAAATCTGAGTATTTTAATTAAAAGGTAAGACCTATTCAGTGGAACCACCGACGCCATAAATAAAATCGAAAATGCACCAGATTGGTGTGATATTCGTCAGAATGCGGCGAGAAGAAAGAAAAAAGAAAATGGCGGAACTTTTCTGAAGCAGCCGACAATAGGAGCGATGCCTCTGCTGTACAAGGAGAGTCATAAATTCCTGCCATATACGAAGTATTGTTATATTATTGTGGAATGAGAGAAGAGTGCATGAGAGACAGAATAGTTAATTTCTCCCCTTTTCTCTACTTATAATAAAGGTGGTTTTCATTCGGCTGTGTAAATGCACAGGAAACTTTGTTATATCCTCCTCAGGTCGGTCAGCATTGTGGGTGACTGCACAATTTGAGTTCATTTTTTTTCGAAGTATTCATTTTTAAATAGATATAAATTAAGTTTATAAAGTGTTAAGCAGTACTTCGTGGAGTTAAGCCATTCTTTCCTACCTAATTTTTTAAAGATTTTTGATTAAAATTAATTTTATCACGAGCGTTTTGATAAAAACTTTTCCGACTTAATGAGTTTAAGACTTGTTTTCCTTGGAAAGGAAATATTTTTTTCACTAATGGGATTTAAAGTTAATTTCCGGTATCGGTTATAATAAGCGACAATTTGGATACTCTGTTCAGAAAGTCATTGAGTTCATACACCAAAGCGTTCTTTTCTTTAGCACTGAACCAGGAGTTCGATTCCCCTCGGTGGACTCAGCAGATAGCCCAATATGGCTTTGCTGTAAGAAAACACACACAAATCTAGGTAACTCAGAGTTTAAGGCAGCAAAGCTGCTATGAGTTTGCAATTGTTAACCCAAGTAACATCTTATGCGCACGTGGGATAAATGGACAAACCAGAGACTACAAGGGTTCACATCATTCGCTAGCTCTTTGTATAGAATATACATTTCATATAGTGCCCATAAATGGAAGTGGCGTAGATAGCTCTCGTGTAGCTTTGCGCGAGATTCAAAAACATACAAACTGAAAGTGAACAGCGTTTTTAGCGATATCTCATCTCGAACCTCAGACCCTCCGGAATGAAGTCCGTACCATAACCGGTTATGTCCAGGCCAAGTTAGTAAGAGTAATATTTTATTTCTAGTTGATTTTAGTGACATTTTCAGCACTCCTTCCTTTAGGGACATAGGAGAATGAACCACAACACTTTGTGTGTGGGGATTGGGGGGATAATTAAAGCTCAGTGTTTAAAAGTTCCAATCAGATGAATCGTTTTTATAGGTTTAAGATATATTATTTTTGACAATGAACGTATTCAGACATGTCTTAACCCTAAAACTACTGTGTTATCTTTCACCACCGACAAAGCTCGCGTATTGCATCGTACTGAATACTTTTGTGTTTTTGCCTGTTACAACAATCACTCATTGTAAGGAACTGACTATAAAGTATTGAAAGTGTGTTTCATACGTTACTAGGTGCTTGCAACCAATAAAGTTATTGACCTATAAAGATATTAAAGCATAAATGGTCTATAAAAATTGGTGTAAAAAACCGATGGGGTCGTGACCCCACCTGTAATTGGATGGTTAACCAACCACACTCAAAACTTAAAGACCTCCTCAAAATCTGTCTACAGGAAACTACTTTTGTGGAATTACTCTCGAAACTTCCCGAAGGGTTATATCTGAACGTCCGCAGAAATTTCTTCGTATAGGTGGAACAAAGTGTATGTTATATACAATGTTATACACACTAAACAAATAAATAAATATTTCTCATTTTCCAGAGGAGAAAATGCCCCTTTGCCACCCGCCACCTCGTGGCCGTCCATGGGACAGTTATCTATATTAGCCTTTCCTAATTTTAAGATAACATTATTTTGTTCTACTTAATAGCCGGATAGACCATTACATTATAACGCCCCCTCAACTGGAAGGGCGAACATGATCAATTGAAAGTGATGGAAGAAGGAGACCCTATGATATTTCGGGTGAATATCCACATGTGACCTGAATACAACACGAGAGAGGAAAAACAAAGTAACCTAACACATTGGTGAGGCTTAACATTAAACTATTTGGTTATCACATCTCTTATATGGACGCCATTTTTTTTCGCCCTATAGAATACCTGAACTAAATATTCGGTCGTTCTAACCTATCCTGCCGGAATAATTAAAATATTGATGTTATTTAACTGTATAAATTAATATAAAGAGACAGAGATAAAATACGTTAAAGGTTACACCATCATAGCCGAGTATGTTTTTTTTTCTACATTTTCGTGTATTTTTCAAAGAAAATGTAAATACAGGTCGAGATTGACGCGCCATCTAGTGATGTTATTTGCCAAAACCAGAGGATGTGAGAATGATTGGTTAAAGATCACGGCGAAAGGGGTGGGACTTAACTCATAGGCTTCGACTTCTCGTTTCACAACCAGAAGTACTCTGACCTATCGTTGCACTGGAAAATAATTGGGAAATGACGTGAACCAAAGAGTTCATCACTAGCAATTTCCCAAAATGAGTAACTATTGGACACCACTCGTGTTTCAGTTCACGCTACGTCGTAAAGCATAGAGCCGGTAAATCATCGCCAGGTGTCAACTGTTGGACAAAAACCATGCGCCATTCCCATCCGAGTGGAGACAACTTGTGATTTATACGTCACAGATGTAATGAAATAGACAGGACTGTATCGTATGTATTCTCTTTTCAGATGGCATGCGCGCGCAGTTGGCACAAACGAGGTGTTGGAATGGAAACAGTCTGGTTAGGATCGTACGCACAATAGTCCAAGAGTAATTTCACGCCGAGAACACGTTGTTTTTTTTTATGTTTCGGTAGACAGAGTGTTATTAAGTCTTGCGAGAAACAATAAATTAAATAGAAATTATCTTTTCCCAGGAAAAAAACAATGAAATATAACGCACCGCTAGCCCCAGTATCACAGTGTGCCAGGTTAACACAAAAACGAAGTTAGCTCAGGTGTGCATTCGTCTTTAACTTCCTTCTAATAGTACAGTGTCGTCATAAGAAATACGTTTTACTTAATGTTCGTCATTATTCAATATGGCCGCTATACATGAAACCTGATATTTGATATATTTCTATTCTTACTTATCTCTGCAAGATTAATAGATAGTTTATCACTAACTTATCTCTCCATCTATGCTTATCGCAGGCGAAGTTCGCCAACACATGAGAAACGTAACTTAGGACGAACATTTCTTTCAGTCGTAATTTAATCTTTGACGAACCTTGCGTATAGCAGTAATGTGACCATTGACGGACCTTTCTTTTAGTAGTAATGTAACCCTTGATAAATCTTTCCTTTGGTAGTAATGTGACCATTGACGGACCTTTCTTTTAGTAGTAATGTGACCATTGACGAACCTTTCTTTTAGTAGTAATGTAACCCTTGATAAATCTTTCCTTTGGTAGTAATGTGACCATTGACGGACCTTTCTTTTAGTAGTAATGTGACCATTGACGAACCTTTCTTTTAGTAGTAATGTAACCCTTGATAAATCTTTCCTTTGGTAGTAATGTGACCATTGACGGACCTTTCTTTTAGTAGTAATGTGACCATTGACGAACCTTTCTTTTAGTAGTAATGTAACCCTTGATAAATCTTTCCTTTGGTAGTAATGTGACCATTGACGGACCTTTCTTTTAGCAGTAATGTGACCATTGACGGACCTTTCTTTTAGTAGTAATGTAACCCTTGATAAATCTTTCCTTTGGTAGTAATGTGACCATTGACGGACCTTTCTTTTAGTAGTAATGTGACCATTGACGAACCTTTCTTTTAGTAGTAATGTAACCCTTGATAAATCTTTCCTTTGGTAATAATGCGACCCTTGACGGACCTTTCCTTTGGTAGAAATGTGACCATTGACGGACCTTTTTTTTAGTAGTAATGTGACCATTGACGAACCTTTCTTTTAGTAGTAATGTAACCCTTGATAAACCTTTCCTTTGGTAATAATGCGACCCTTGACGGACCTTTCCTTTGGTAGAAATGTGACCATTGACAAACCTTTCTTTTAGTAGTAATGCGACCCTTGACGGACCTTTCCTTTGGTAATAATGTGACCATTGATGAACCTTTCCTTTAGTAGTAATGTGACCATTGACGGACCTTCTTTTAGTAGTAATGTAACCCTTGATAAATCTTTCCTTTGGTAGAATATGACCATTGACGGACCTTTTTTTTAGTAGTAATGTGACCATTGACGAACCTTTCTTTTAGTAGTAATGTAACCCTTGATAAATCTTTCCTTTGGTAGTAATGTGACCATTGACGGACCTTTTTTTAGTAGTAATGTGACCATTGACGAACCTTTCTTTTAGTAGTAATGTAACCCTTGATAAATCTTTCCTTTGGTAGTAATGTGACCATTGACGAACCTTTCTTTTAGTAGTAATGTAACCCTTGATAAACCTTTCCTTTGGTAATAATGCGACCCTTGACGGACCTTTCCTTTGGTAGAAACGTGACCATTGACGGACCTTTTTTTTAGTAGTAATGCGACCCTTGACGGACCTTTCCTTTGGTAATAATGTGACCATTGATGAACCTTTCCTTTAGTAGTAATGTGATCATTGACGGACCTTTCTTTTAGTAGTAATGTGACCCTTGATAAATCTTTCCTTTGGTAGTAATGTGACCCTTGAAGAACCTTTCCTTTAGTAGTAATGTGATCATTGACGGACCTTTCTTTTAGTAGTAATGTGACCCTTGATAAATCTTTCCTTTGGTAGTAATGTGACCATTGATGAACCTTTCCTTTAGTAGTAATGTGACCATTGACGGACCTTTCTTTTAGTAGTAATGCGACCCTTGACGGATCTTTCCTTTGGTAATAATGTGACCATTGATGAACCTTTCCTTTAGTAGTAATGTGATCATTGACGGACCTTTCTTTTAGTAGTAATGTGACCCTTGATAAATCTTTCCTTTGGTAGTAATGTGACCATTGATGAACCTTTCCTTTAGTAGTAATGTGACCATTGACGGACCTTTCTTTTAGTAGTAATGCGACCCTTGACGGATCTTTCCTTTGGTAATAATGTGACCATTGATGAACCTTTCCTTTAGTAGTAATGTGATCATTGACGAACCTTTCCTTTGGTAGTAATGTGGCCCTTGACAAAAAATTTTTCTGGTAACCAAACAATTAAAATTAAAATGATCTAAATCTAGATCAGCCATTTATGTCCCACTTACAGACACCATCACTTAAATACAAAAGGTGTAGTGGGTGGCAATTTACGACATAACAAAATGTATTCCTTTGAAAAGAAAAATAACAGCATAAGCCTTCCTTCCTCGCAGAATACTTCAAGTAAGGGTTACGTGGTCTTAACATAACATACACCGAAGGAAAAAAATGGTAACAACTACAGTGGACAGTATTAAAAACAAAAGAGTCGTTTTGTTTTAAACTTCGCACAAAGCTATTCGAAGGTTATCTGTGTTCGCCGTCTCTAACTTAGTAATGTTACACGAGAGGAAAGACAGCGAGTCAATATCTCCCCCTCACCTCCAACTCATGGGCTACTCTTTTACCAATGAATGGTGAGATTGACCGTCACACTATAATACTCCAGAGCTAAAAGGACGATCATATTCAGTGACGGAATTGGAACCCCCGACCTAGCTCTTAATAACACATGAATCATCAAGTGACGGAATTGGAACCCCCGACCTAGCTCTTTATAACACATGAATCATAAGAAATCGAAATAAAATCAACCAATATTGCGGTAATTAGTTGAGTGATTTTATTATCCCCAGTTCCTCACAGTGGCTGCTGTTACAGGCAGAAATTACTCAATATGAAATAACATTTGGACCCTACGGATAGTGCAGAGTATAAAATGTTCAAGTTTACGTAATAACTACGTTGCTACTGGTCATTTTGGACAATTCTTAAGAGCCTTTGACAGCTTAGCGAAGTTAGTAAAATGTTTATATAAGTTTCTTTAGAACATTATCAAGTGAAACAATTATATTTATACTATCAGCAGAGGACGCGAGAGTGGCTTATCTTACACTACACTATAAGCAGAGGACGCGAGAAAGGGTTATCTTACACTACACTACAAGCAGAGGACGCGAGAGAGGGTTATCTTACATTACCAGTAGAGGACGAGAGAGTGGCTCATCTTACATTATCAGTAGAGGACGAGAGAGTGGCTCATATTAAACTATCAGCAGAGGACGCGAGAGTGGCTCATCTTACACTACACTACCAGCAGAGGACGAGAGAGTGGCTCATCTTATACTATCAGCAGAGGACGCGAGAGTGGCTCATATTAAACTATCAGCAGAGGACGCGAGAGTGGCTCATCTTACACTACACTACCAGCAGAGGACGAGAGAGTGGCTCATCTTATACTATCAGCAGAGGACGAGAGAGTGGCTCATCTTATACTATCAGCAGAGGACGCGAGAGTGGCTCATCTTACATTATCAGTAGAGGACGAGAAAGTGGCTCATCTTAAACTATCAGCAGAGGACGCGAGAGTGGCCTATCTTTGGTCTTGGATTAACTGTATGGATTACTCTGGTTTATTGAAAAAGGATCCTTAACTTATGAGATATAGAATATCACGTTCATTTAGTGACGGATATATTCTCTCTCTCTTGTAGTAAACTTTCAAAGAGGAAGTGTTGTTCATATAATCTGTAAATGTTCCACCCCTGTTAATAATATAGATCTCTGAAACCAAAAATAATAATTCTAGGCTCAAAGAGTGCGTATTTCCAAGCTAAGAATGTGCCGTCTTTGTTGAAGGAGTCGTATATCATTAGATTAGCTTGATGAAATAAAACTAAATTTATCTGGGAAACAATGCTAAAAGTTGATTGGATATTCACGAAAATTCTACTAGTGAAATCTGCCCAACCCCACAAAACAACTAGTTTTCACCAGCAGAAACGAGTTTTCAGGTTCAAAATAAATCCTTGTGCGGGTCAGATTGACAGAGCAAGAAGAAATAAAAAATTTTCTACGTGTAACTGTCTGTATAATAAACACACGTTGAATACACAATTTGACAGGCAGGGTTGGGAGCTCTATCTGAACTGTGGTATTTCCAATGGTACATTCACTTCGTAAGTTAACATGGGCCAGTAACGCCTAGTTCTAAGGTCTTAGTTAGCCTAGTCCTCAGGTCTTAACTACCCTAGTCCTAAGGTTAGTATGTTTCACATTTCTCCTTATGTGACATGTCAAAAATATCATTTAAGTTCCTCAGTTAAGGGGTTAATCTATTCGAGTTATTTTAAACTTTTTTTCTTAAAGGATTAAAACATATGACTTATTTTAACCTTCTTTTATTAAAGGGTCAAATTATACGACTTATTTCAAACTTTCTTTCTTAAAGGATTAAATTATATGACTAATGTTAAGCTTCCTCTGACTTGTACTTAGCTGAACTGCTTACACAGATCTGTAGAAACTTATGACAACCTCTAGTCGACTGCTGTTTGTTATCCTTGCTGGATCAATTACACACATCTATAGAAACTTATGACAACTTCTGGTTGACTGCTGTTTGTTATCCTTGCTAGACTAATTACACACATCTATAGAAACTTATGACAACTTCTGATTGACTGCTGTTTGTTATCCTTGCTAGACTAATTACACACATCTGTAGAAACTTATGACAACCTCTGGTCGACTGCTGTTTGTTATCCTTGCTGAATCAATTACACACATCTGTAGAAACTTATAACAACCTCTGGTCGACTGCTGTTTGTTATCCTTGCTGAATCAATCACACACATCTGTAGAAACTTATAACAACCTCTGGTCGACTGCTGTTTGTTATCCTTGCTGAATCAATTGCACACATCTGTAGAAGCTTATGACAACCTCTGGTCGACTGCCGTTTGTTATCCTTGCTGGATCAATTACACAGATCTGTAGAAACTTATGACAACCTCTGGTTGACTCCTGTTTGTTATCCTTGCTGGATCAATTACACACATCTGTAGAAACTTATGATAACCTCTGGTCGACTGCTGTTTGTTATTCTTGCTGAATCAATTACACACATCTGTAGAAACTTATGACAACCTCTGGTCGACTCCTGTTTGTTATCCTTGCTGGATCAATTACACACATCTGTAGAAACTTATGATAACCTCTGGTCGACTGCTGTTTGTTATTCTTGTTGGATCAATTACACAGATCTATAGAAACTTATGACAACTTCTGGTTGACTGCTGTTTGTTATTCTTGCTGGATCAATTACACACATCTGTAGAAACTTATGACAACCTCTGGTCGACTGCTGTTTGTTATTCTTGTTGGATCAATTACACAGATCTATAGAAACTTATGACAACTTCTGGTTGACTGCTGTTTGTTATTCTTGCTGGATCAATTACACAGATCTATAGAAACTTATGACAACCTCTGGTCGACTTCTGTTTGTTATCCTTGCTGGATCAATTACACACATCTGTAGAAACTTATGATAACTTCTGGTCGACTGCTGTTTGTTATTCTTGCTGGATCAATTGCACACATCTGTAGAAACTTATGACAACCTCTGGTCGACTCCTGTTTGTTATTCTTGCTGGACTAATTACACAGATCGAAAGAAGCCTTTATGACAACCCCGAGTGGAGCGCTCTTAGCTATAATGGCCGGACTGCCTAAAGATAAAATCATGTCGTCTTATAGCGAGTATGAACTGGTGCTACCCATTACTTGATAAAATGAATTACTTACAACCATATAATCTCATGATTAATGTTATGAGATGCTGCCCCACCCAGTCGGTCATACTTTAACAAGATTATTATCTGTAATATATACAAAATTAAATAACAAGTGTTGCCCGTCATATTAGTGGAAAGGCTATCTGTAGATGCGTCTATATAATATAAAACTGTAAAGAACATATTGACTTAGTACTATATAAACTCAATTGGTATTTTGTATCAATGATGACCCACTTTGCAGTCATAACTGATTCCTAATGATTTTACGCCAACCAATGACCAAGTGTTGTTTACGATAATATCGATCATAAAGTATAGTTAGTGCAAGAGATCACTGAAAATATTACAACCAATAAACATTTCCGGCTGGAAAGGAAATACCAAAACGGTTATGTCGGTGTCGGAAAACAAATGGTTATATTATTTATTGTTCAACTCAAAGACACATGGTGGGCTATCGGTGCTCTGCCCACGGGGTTACTGAAATATGAATTTTAATAAACCATAAGATTTGACACTGAGCCACCAGGGAGCAAAAGTGGTTACACTTATACGTTTCGTATTAACTGTTACGTTTTGTAGAGATGGTTACATTTGAACGTTTCGTAACTGGGCTCTTCGAAACAAACTTACAATTTTGTAAGAATTGAAATGAAGAGTTGTACACATAAATACTTCGTTATCGCCTGCGTAGCTACCAGCACGATCACCTTCTTCACCACATATAGCCTTTAATTCCACCTGTAAGTTTCTAGTCATCAGAGAAGCTTCGATTGTTTGTTTTTCTCACGCGAGGACTTTGTACGTTTCATGAGACATACTCCGAGAACACACCACGAAATACGCAAAAAAGGATTCAAGTGCATCCGCCAAACACTTTTGACATTATGTTTGGTTTGTTATGAATTTCGCGCAAACCTACACGAGGACTACCTGCGCTAGTCGTCCCTAATTTAGCAGTGTGAGACTATTGGGAAGGCCGCTAGTCATCACCACACATCACCAACTCTTGGGCTATTCTTTTATCAGCGTATAGTGGGATTGACCATCGCTTTATAACGCCCCCACGGCTGAAAGGACGAGCATGTTTGATGTGACGGGGATTTGAACCCCTGACCCCCCAGATTACGAGTCGAGTGCCTTGATCATCTGGTCATGCCGGGCCTTTGGGAAATGTAAGAACTACGACGACGGTAACCTGTATTCGACGAGAAACTTCATATATTAGTCCCAATCGTAACGCATTAAAACTCTTACGGCTCAACACTAATGTTTCTCCATTGTATTTTAGCCATATATTCTACAGAATCATTAATCATTGATAAATAAAAGCTTGTGACGGATGAACTATTTATATATTTACAACTTCAATAAATTCTTCAGTGTGTATTTTATACAAAGCCACATATCGTGCGTGACACGAGCTCTTGGTTGCGTGTCTGTTTCACATTCGTTGCATGTTTTTAACGCACGCTGTTTACTCTCATGAGTTAATATTCTTCCACTAAATTCTATTTTACGTTGTAGCTGAAATAATGTATTCTCGATTGTACTTGACAATGTATTTATACAATTTCTTATGGCGCACCAACTTGCAAATGTCACCTCGAGCTTGGGGAGGTTTGACAAAATGACCAATTTCTCTCTTACCCTCTGAACACCCGCTATGAAGGGTTATGTGTTGACGTTTATATATATATACATTTATTTAAAAATAGGTGTATTGTATGCTAATGGTATATCCGAGTCTTGTATACAAGTTTTCTCGAATTGTTTGTGTGTTTCCATTTGCACGAACGCGATGTGCAGATATGTTTTTCCTAAAATGTTATTAGGGACTGTGTTTGTGTCTGCATTTGTGCAGAAAATGTTCTTACTTATAAAGAGTAACTGGCTGTGAATACACGGGAAATCTCGGATCGAATTCATGTAAATTATTTGTTTGTTTGTTTTTTGAATTTCGCGCAAAGCTACACGAGGGCTATCTGTGTCAGCCGTCTCTAATTTAGAAGTGTAAGACTAGAGGAAAGGCAGTTAATCATCACTACCCACCGCCAGCTCTTGGATTATTCTTTTGCCATCGAATAGTAGCATTGACCGTAACATTATAACGCCCCAACGGGTGAAAGGGCGAGCATGTTTGGTGTGACAGAAATTCAGCCCACGACCCTCAGATTACGAGTCGAGCGCCTCAACCCACCTGTCCATGCTGGGCCTCGTGTGAAATTACAATTACATCCGGATTTTTGGTTACTTGTCGTTTGTCTATCTCACCGTCAACTCACAAAAACATTTGTCACGTTACAACTTGTTCTAAAGAGATGAGAGAGCCAGTTTCGCCGATATCTTGTAGCAAAACTTGGATGCCTTCAAAATTAGAGTTGAAATTGGTAACAAATCGAAGGAACGGTGAAAAACTTTCGTGCAATTTTCAAATTTCGATTACCAGAAGTTCTAACACCAAATAGTGCGTATCTGCTGGATGCTTTTTGTCAACCAATATTATCAATATTTGCATGGTAAATGACACACAAAGATACCTACAAGTCGTCCCGTCAACTCCACAAATAAATTCTGCACAAAATGTGGGTGCTTTGCAAGTATAATACATTAACTATCGCATGCAGTTTTAAATACTTTGCTGACATCTAGTGTCAATAAACTAAATTATAAAAAGTAATTTATTTACTCAATACCAGAAACGTTGTTTTTGTACCCACAAACATCTAAGTGTTTAACATTCACAAGTATTAGTTCCAAGAGAAGATCTTTCATTTAAAAGACAAAAAAGCAATCGTAGGGGCAAGAAGGGAGACCATTCATAATTTTATAATTTCGTGTTTACCTTGGTAATGAGGGTTAAGATGAGGATTTCTTTTTCTCTCGGAGGAACTTTAATATTTACTGGATGACAATTAGACAAATGTTTCTAACGTCATTAATAACAATATATTCTTTACGAATTTCGCATCAAACGAACGGTAAAAGCTAAGGCGAAACACATATCTCAGGACAGCTGGTATGGGTATTAATACTTTTACCAAAATAAAGCAGAGAACAGCATTTTGGTAAAAGTATTAACACCCATTCCAGCGGTTCTAAGGTACATTTTTAGTTCAAATGGGTTTCTCATCATCACGAATTAATAAGTAAGCAGTATAAAGTGTGGCAAACATTTTCCACCCCTTCAAGGTGTTTCTAAATATATAGAAGTACTGCCGGTAAACTCTATATCGTACAACAACGACTCTTTATTTAGAAACTTTCTATAAGTAAAAATATCAAGCAACTAACGTGTACTTATTTATACAACGTGAAATGCAATTAATCACCAAATGGTGGCGTTGTGTAAAATCCGACATAACTTTAAGGGAATGAAAACGCTTAAAACGTTAATTTTTTCGAAGATTTCGGAAAACAACAACAACAACAAAAAAAACACACAAAAACCATTAAATATAAATACTTATCGTTAGTGGATTAAAAAGTTGTGTAACTATTGGATTTTTTGGTTAAATATAGATGTTTTATAAGTTTATAAATAACACAATTTATTTATTAGATTATTCTAATGTTTTGTGTTTTTTATTGTGATCATTCAACGACTTATGAAAAATGTAGGTAGAGGGACGATTTGTAATTGGAGACAAATGTACATTTCCAGACTGTAATAGTGGCAAAGTTATACGAATAGCTTATCGTTCCTTAGAATCCGGGGATCAATAATACTTACCAGTTATCAATATTGTCAACCCCATGCGCCTATTGATGGTCGACATTCGTTTTTGTTTCGTAAATCAGTAACAAAATACCCACTGAGCGCCATCTATTGATATTTATATAAGTTAAATAAAATACGTACAAAACTGTAACGGCACCACTTCTCAAAGTTCTTTAGCAGCTAATTTATAGCAAGATGATAAAAACCCAATGTATTAAAACTAAAGATATTCCAACAATTTTTAATGGTCAAATTTATCCTCACAACTGAGATTTTGCTACAAGTAGATATTGTTGTGTACACACTGGAGTATGCCACACATATTTTTAATTTTTCAACGGTCTTTCCTCATCAACTGGCTCCAATTGATGGTTTTAAGATCGTTTCATGTGTTCCTATGTTGCGATTAGTTTTGTAGTATACTGTCGCCATCTATCGATATCCACTAGTGTTTTTATTATGTTTCACAGGATATTTTTAAGTGCAAAACCTTTAACTTTTTTTTTATAAAAACAAAGTTGTTAAAACAAATATATGTATATATGTCATAAAAAATAAAATAATTGCAAGTTAATGTTATTTGCCGTTGTAATAAATATTTTGTTTTTGAATGACAAAACCAACGAATTGTTTACACGTTTCCTGTTTCTCTCTTTTTCTTTTTTTCATAAATTTGTTATTAAAAAGCATCGAATAAAGAAAACACGTTTTCGTGTCAACTTGTTTTCATCGTTTATAACAAGGTTAATCCATTCATTCTTTTAACAAGTCTATTTTTGACTGGACATAATCACATGACTAATATGAGGTTCCTCATTGGTTTAAAGGAAAATTTTTATATACAGACTGTAATTTCTTCATTATAAACATATTCGTTTTCCAACCGTTGGGTTGGTAGTTTGAATGAAGTAATATTTATATTATTCACAATTTTGAGTTAGAAAAACCTATTTGTATTGTTCGTTTATTTTTGGAATTTCGCGCAAAGCTACTCGAGGGCTATCTGCGATAGCCGTCCCTAATTTAGTAGTGTAAGACTAGAGAGAAGGAGCAGCTAGTCATCAACACCCATTTCCAAATCTTAGGCTACTCTTTTATCAACGAATAGTGAGATTGACTATCACATTATAACGCCCCCACGGCTGAAAAGGTGAGCATGTTTGTACGACGAGAATGCGAACCCACGACCCTCAAAGTACGAATCACACACCTTAACCCACCTGGCCATGCCGGCCCACTTATTTGTAGCTGTGCTAAATGTTTACTTAAATGTCAAAAACTAACCGATATATTTTATTTTGTACAGCGTTTATCATACAAAAAAACTCATTGAGAGCTCATGTACGGCTCAAGTTTAAGAAAAACTAGACAAACAAATTCAATATTCGACTTACATCATTTACACTTGTTAGTCAGATCAGAAATTTTTTAGTTTCTTAAAATGGCTGTTTTGGATTTTATCTTAAATTTTAATCTCAAACTATATTTTTTAACAGTTCTATCACCACTAACAAATATCATATTTTTTCAGTGTTTCATATACTAATATAGTTGGTTGAATTATATTTGTTTAACCTTTTTTTATCAATTGGTTTTCTCAACTCCGTCAGATCACACCAAAATAATAATAAAAAAAAAGTAATAGTACTCATCAACTTTGATAGAGGGCACTAATATGAAATTAACGCTACTGGATGACAAAAGCAAAGTAAAGAATTTCATAAACTCCGTTAGATGGCGCTATAAGCATATGATTAGATTTGAAATCTGTGTGTGTGTCGTTAAAACTTTTATCAAGTAATGTGGCATAATATAAAACGGTAATTATTCTTTATTGATCAAATCATGCCTAGAGTATGAATTATTTTCCAACTGTCATGACGTATCCACACTAACTACCCTCTATTTTACATTGAAATTTCCCCTAAACTACCATAAACTACCAAGACTTTGATAAACAGTTACCTCTACATTAATGTCGATTTGTTCAAATCTGTTTTAAGTTTGCAAAATGTCCTAAAATGATACATATTTTGATAAATTATCAAGCGTTAAGACTAATTACCCACTTATTCAACTAATCTTGTAGGTTTAATACGAAAGTTATGAACGTTCAACTTAATTTTATTACAAAAAAAAATTAGTTTTTCTTTATGTAGTTACAATAATTAAACAATACAAGTGGCGCTTGTCCAAAGGTTAAAAAATAAAAAACGCACATATAACGGTGATGTATCACACGATAAAATTTGATTATTATAACGGGCCTAAACAAAAAGAACTACATTTTTTGGCGACGCTCTACACTTCCACCACCAACCAAGTTGTTGTTTACAAAGAGCAAAACTACACAATGGGCTGTCTGCACTCTGTTCAGGTGAGGGAATTTTGTGTGTTTTATTGTTATATGGTTACCACAGATGTCTATTGAAATCCTTTTTTGTCTATAGTACATGGTGACTATAGTTGTCTATTCAGATATTTATTGTGTATGTTTTATGGTTACCACAGTTGTCTATTTAAATATTCATTGTCTATGTTATATAATTGCCACCGTTGTCTACTTAACCATTTATTGTGTAAGTTATAAGTTTACCACAGATGTCTATTTAAATATACATTTTATATGTTATACGATTTGTTTGTTTGTGAAGTTCGCACAAAGCTACTCGAGGGCTATCGGCGCTAGCCGTCCCTGATTTAGCAGTGAAAGACTAAAGGGAAAGCAGCTAGTCATCACCACCCACCGCCAACTCTTGGGCTACTCTTTTACCAACGAATAGTTGGATGTTCAGTTTTCTTTACCAAGATATCCTATCTTACCAAAAGTAATAACATTCATTAAAACTGTACAAGAAATATAGAAAAATACAGGCATGCGTAGAAGATACATATATATATAACCTTTGTCTACATGACGCACTTCGTGAACCGTTATAAACGTGGTTCAGTTCTCTTTGCAGCCTTTCAAATCATTTTTACGTTTAACATACTGGGCGTGAAATATGAAAACTGAACCTCGTTGGTCAGTGACTGGTCAGTTCACTCAGGTTCCACGCAAAAAAGCTATTATTATCTAGTCGTGTGTGAGCCTTCATCCATCTTGAAATCCACCGATTACGAATCCTGTTGAGAATCTGAAGACTTACTGTGGATAAAGAATTAATCATTTTTCAGATAAGCCCCCCGCTTGTACAGCGGCAAGTCTCTGGATTTACAACGCTAAAATCAGGGGTTCGATTCCCTCGGTGGGCTCGGCAGATAGCCAAATGTGGCTTTGCAATAAGAAAATACACACACTCTTTCAGGTAAAGTCTTAATCTCTTACTCAGGTCGTTATAGCAACAAAGAGTCAAGCAAATTAGTATTCCCGCAATTGCACGCGCAGGTCTCTAACCTGTATGAGTTTCAATCCTAAATGTTCTCTAACAAACAATTTGGTGTACTATTTGTTAGTTAACAGTGTTGGGTACTGTCTTTCATTTACAAGACATTGTCGTGTACCGTCTTTAACAAATATTGTCAAATATCATCTTTCAATCAATAGATAGTTTCTAGTACCATCTTTCAATCAACAAGTAGTGTCAAATTCCCGATATTTCATGAACCAAAGAAATGTTTTAGTGAACATAAAAACTCGATTTCATTCTGAACTGTTAGCCCGACATTGCCAGGTGGTTAAGGTACTAGACTCGCAATCCGAGGATCACGGGTTCGAATTCCCGTCACACTAAACTTGCTCGCCCTTTAAACCGTGGGGGCGTTATAATGTTACAATCAATCCCACTATTTTTTGGTAAAAGAGTAGCCCAAGAGTTGGCGGTGAGTGGTGATGACTAGCTGCCTTCCCTCTAGTCTTACACTGCTAAATTAGATGTATACACAATGGTAGTGTACTTAAACCAAACCCAGTCAAATACGTCATCACGATCACTGATCCAGTTCTCATAAATCATAATAAAAACCACTCGATAATTTACTGTTACACCTCATACACTTAAAAGTTAAAGCTAAGGGTCTACATTTGTAAGAGGCAGCTTCCTTTGTCAGTGGTTAGGAGGCGCTCGACTAGCACTCGGGGTAGCGGGTTTGAATCCTCGTCATCGAAAGTACTCGCCTTTTAACCCGTGTGGGCATTCTAATGTCACAACCAATCTCACTATTCGTTGGTACAAGAGCATCCCAAGAGTTGGCGGTGAGCGGTGTCGAATAGCTGCCTTCCCTCTAGTCTATCACTGCTAAATTAGGAACGACTAGCACAGACAGTCCTCGTGTTGCTTTGCACGAAATTCGAAACAAAATTGAAATAATCCTTTGTCATTTACCAAACTAATATGAGATTATCCGTTTAACAGTCTCGCGTGAAAACAAACACACACGAGCTATTTCGCGCGCAAAAAACAACAACAACCTGCAGGTGATGTCAAGAAGAGATCTAATCTCCGATCGTAACTGGAGTGTCTGAACTCAATTACACAGAGTTTAGAAGTTAGTGGCAGGCTGTGCGTAATAATCAGGTTGGACAGGTTGATGAATGAAGTTTCGGAACTTTTTTAGTTATAATTAAAGGCAGTCAATTATACTGATTGTGGCTAGAGTTTGTATGTCTGCATCAGGTACCCAGCCACTGAGAACACAATGTATCTTACCGATCTGTTTCTTTGTTAAACACACCCTCACAAAAATAAGCTATTTGGTAGCAGGCATGTTAAGCCTCGTGAGTTCACAAAGCACATTGACGCTGGTTAAGAAAAGGGCTACTTCGATTAGGTTTTTTTTTTTTTATAAGAAATAAGGTTACTGATGATGACTAGCTGACGATTATTTGTAGCTCTAATTAAGAGAAAAATTGCAAACAAAGTTGTATTTTATAAGTAAAGCATCGAATTCATGGAGTCGTGTTGATAGATCGATAATAAACCGATTAGAATAACAATTATATTTAAGAAACTTTTTTTGTTATTGGTCATGAGGATAAAATAATAATAATTAGGCTTATGATAATCAAAATTCGAAGAAAATATATTTCAATGCGAAAAATTATATTTCCAGTTTCAATTTTTCCTGCCCCCTAGTGGGTCAACGGTAAGTTTAGGAACTTGAAAACGCAAAAAAATAAGGGTTCAGTTTCCTTCGTTGGACACAAGAAATAGCCCAATGTGACTTAGTGCTAAAAGAAACAGCCAGGCTTTCCGATATTTTTAACGTGTATAAGGTTTTTTATGTTTTTAATGTCTTGGAATTCAATATCTGTTTAATATTTAATCCGTGATATAATATCCTGAGAAGGATAACAGATATACAACTATTGTAAAATCGGAAATTGACGATATTTTTTGAAAGGATAAAACAAATAAAATCAGGGGATATTATGGGGATACTGAACTAGCTAGTGGGGATACTTAAAATTGTCGGGAAATTTTCACAAATGCTGTCTGTGCATCGCCATTTTTAGTTCGTAACTTACACACTAGAGGGAAGGCTAGTCAGTAATACCCACGACAAAATATTTTGCTACTATTATTAAATAGTGGGTTTGGTTTCGTTTGTTTTAAATTTCGCGCAAAGCTACACGAAGACTGTCTGCGCTAGCCGTCCCTAATTTAGCAGTGAAAGACTAGAGAGAAAGCAACTAGTCATCACCGCCCACCGCCAACTCTTGGGCTATTATTTTACCAACGAGCAGTGGGATTGACCGTCATATAATAAACTCCCCACGGCTAAAAGGGCGAGCATGTTTGGTGTGAAAGAGATGCGAACTCGCGACCTTCAGATTGCCACTCAAGCGCTCCTAACCATCTGGCCATGCCGAGCCCCAAATAATAGGATTTGACAGTTTCTCTCAGAGCGCGCCTAAAGCTCCAAAGCGTTGGAATGCATTTATGCAGCAACTGGTTGCGAATAATAAATTCTCGGATTCACTACCTAGGCACACCATCAACTAGTTCACACCCGGCTCATAGATTAAATACAGAGTGAGGATAATTCGATGATAAATGAGCTTAATTGACTACAAATTAGATTATCTTTCCATAACCACAAATAAGCAGCAGTTTCGTTATTCAAATGTCCACATCAATCAGTTTAGCACTGTAACATAAACAGAGTATCAGCGAGTTTAGCAATGGGTAATTTAGGATCTGTCTTTGTGGCTTCCTCTCGCCCAGCTGAAAAAGGTTTTAATAAAAGTGAAAAATATTCACGACGAATGTGTGCTGAAGGAACAACTTTATTATGACATCATAATTCGTATCAAAGCTTTACCTGCAAAAAGAACAACAAAAAACTATAGTTCCAGGCCATCTGGTGAGCTAATAAAACTGTTATTAACTTCAAAGTTAACCAGTGTTTTATTGATGGCAAATTGTCGGGAGTACCGCTATTCAAGATTGTGCATTCTCTTCAGTAGCGATGAAATCTCTTGTGAAAGGGGCCTGGTTAAGCCTAATGAACTCGATAACAGCTCAAACGGTTTGGTAGGGAGAGCTACCAACTTTCCTCTCCTTTTGTGACGTTGCAGGCTTTGAACGAGCACGAGAAGTATATATATATAAGTATATATAATTATATACAACCGTCTTCGAAGTTGGGTTTAAGATTTTTCGTTTGAACTCTGTACCTTTAGATTCAGGTTTCCTTTGCTGTAATGGTTTTGTCTCACATTTGTTAGCATACCCATGAATGTCTTTAGGAACCTCTTTATATCCGTTAATAACGCTCTCTTGCGGTGTACACTGTTAGACGAACAAATACATTATAACCTACCAGAGTGTGATTTAACCTAAGGCAACTATGACCAATGAACCAGTTCCTGAACAACACTCTGTCTTCTATGGAGTACCAGTCTTTGTTTAACAATGACTCGCTGACCCTATATTTCTTGACCATTGTAGGGCCAGGCATAAAAGAAGGCGAACTCAACCCACGCGCGTGCTCACTGGCTCGTGACTGATTTGAACTGAAACTGATATACTTTAGTGCTAAGTCAGAAAGATCAGTTTATGTCATGAAATAGGTTTTATATCCTTCTTCGATTCAGATATTTCAAAGGTCAAAAGCTGAGGCCTCCGGCCACAACAATTACCTCAGGATTTACGACCTTTAGACACAATGAAGTTTAGCTCCAAAAGAGAACACGTGGTCTAGGACCTAAAGTTATATGTAAAAAAGAATTCATTTCAAGGAAGGCTAATAAATATAAATATGTTTTATTTGTATATTTGTACGAAACGTAATGAAGAGTAAACTTGTGAAAAAGTGTAAACTTGAGTGTAGTGAAGCTATCAGTAGTATTTCAGGTCATATATGTACACATTAGTCCTACACCTTTGTTATTTGTACTGTAGTAAAAGGAACGCTTCAAAGGTTGAGTGTTATTCAAAAACAAAATTAAAATGTAACAAACAATCTGGATTACTTCTACGTATTTAGTGGGGAAAGATTAATGAACTTAATTGTCAACAGATGGAAGCACTAAAATGATGTAACAATAGTAATTCGAAGAAGGTGAAAACGATCACTAAATGAAGATCGTTTTTGTCGTACATTGGGGGTAACAGTAGATATATACATATACACAGGTTCAAGTATTTGCTCCTATAACTACGCTTTTGACTTTTACATAAAGGGAAGAATTATTAGAGTTTAATGTAAATGGGAACAAAAAACGACCATTTTATTTTACGAACTACTTATCATTTTTCCAATATAATGGCCCGACATAGCTAGGTGGTTAAGGGACTTGACTCGTAATCTGAGGGTTGTGGGTTCGAATCCCCCGTCACGCCAAACATGCTCGCCCTTTCACCGTGCGGGCGTTATAATGTTACGGTCAATCTCACTATTCGTTGGTAAAAGAGTAGCCTAAGGGTTGGAGGTGGGTGGTGATGACTAGCTAAATTAGAGATGACTAGCGTAGATAGCCCTCGTGTAGCTTTGCGCGTAATTCAAAACAATTCAACTCAATAGAACGTTATACACTTAAATTAACCAAAATCAAATAGCTTATTTACAAGAATCCGTCGAGAATGAAGCTAAGTTTTTAATGCATCTTTTGGATAACGAACTGGATATTTTTCCATGGTGTTCTTAGTGTATAATAAACATCGTTTTTCTTCAACATGGCCTTTCAAAACGAACCTGATCGATATCCATCGATAATAAGTTTAACCATCAATAACTGTAGGTTAGGTCACAAATCTAGTCAATTTTTTCTACTGGAGATGACAAATCTAATTTGACGAAATAACAGATTTAGGAAAACAAAATAACAGCTTTTAATTCATGGCTGTTTGACTGTTTCGGTAGCTTACACAGGGAATGCTGGAGTACATATAATGTTTCAAATGTCATCTCGGCACACTATCGCGATATTTTTAAGTATTGTTTTACCACTAGATGTCTCTCTTTACCTTTACATTTCCTTTTTACACGATGTAACACAAAGAAAGAAAATGAGCGGTGCAAAGTTAAGTTTGATCAGCATCTCTTGTCTTGGTGTACATTGAAACAAGGTATGTGTCAAGAGACATCCCTAAGAACTGATCCAACCCAGGAGAACAAATACACAGCAGAAAAGAAAACTGTACAAATGACACGATGTGTTGGTCAGCAACAAGAAGTAAACCATGAACAGTTTGATTGGATTTGAATTTCGTGCAAAACTATGCGCGAGCTATCTATCTGCGATAGCCATCTCTAACTTAGCAGCGATACGCTAGAGGGAAGACAGCTAGTCATCACCACCCACTGCCAAATTATGAGTTACTATCTTACTAACGAATAGTGGCATTAGCCATTACGTTATAACGCCCCCATGGCTGAAAGAGCGAGCATGTTTGGTGGGACTAGAAACAGAAAGTAAAAATATGTTTCCCGGAGAAAAACACAACTGTGCTAAACCAGAAATAAGAGATACAGGTGGTGTGTTCTTCAGGGCAAATATTACAGAAAACAAGGAGAAAGACCCAAAACGAGGGACACAAATAAAGACATACGTTCTCAACAAATTTACCTAACCCATTAAAACAGCCCAAAATAACAGGGCAGTAATTTATTTAAAATTAAGAGAATGAACCAGAACAAGGGATACATATCAGCACATACGTTCCTTACGAACTGATGTAACCCACAAGAACAACCCAAAAAACAGGGCAGTAACTCATTAAAACAAAAAGAATGAACCAGAACAAGGGATACATATCAGCACATACGTTCCTTACGAACTGATATAACTCACAAGAACAGCCAAAAAAAACAGGGCAGTAAAACCTTAAAACCAAGAGAATGATACAAAACAAGGGACACACACATTAGCACATACGTTCCATGCGAACTTATCTAGTCCCAAAGAACAGCCCACAATAAGAATACATATGGTAAATGTACCAGATATTGATTTTAATCTCTGTAAAACTACCAATAGAGTTGTGTTACAGACGGGAAAAGGATAAACTCAGTAAAATTTACAGCAACGAATTTTGTATTTATGACAAAGTTTCTGAGACTATCTCCCTAATTTTGAACCACAACTGACCAGAGAGAGACGGCAGATATCCAGCAGAAGGTATCATAATAACGACTTTGTCCAGTTCTCTGAACCAAGTAACGAGATTGACTGTCATTCTTATAGCGCGTCCATAACTGTATATGAAGTGCGAAACATGTTCAATGATATCTTGTCTCAATTTCTAGACCTTTCGTACCGCAGCCCGAAACGCTAACAGCTAACTACACCTTAACCGATTACAATGATGATATGTATTAGGAAGTTTCAAATAGCTAAATAATGACCTCATAATTATGTTGTTTTCAGTTTCAACAACCATACTATAGAGTGCTTCAGGGGCTGGCTAGTTATTAAGTCGTGCTGCAGATCGAGGTGTCTCTGTAGTCTCAGAAATTTCACAACTAGTTTTTCTTTTAAAATGTTATCTTCTTAATAAAAAAGTAAAATAAAAATAACCCTACAGTTCTAAAATTCTTGCTTTTCATGGGTTGAATAATGACCTAGTACGGAATTGTATTTCAATATACATTTTGCCTAAAATTCATTTACCCTGCTGGTTCTACCCTATGCCTAAAATGCATTACTAGTTCTGTTCTATGCTTAAAGTGTCTTACTGGTTCTACCCTATGACTAAAATGCTTTACTAGTTCTAATCTATGCCTAAAATGCCTCACTGGTTCTATCCTACGCTTTATCTATTCTATTTG
>NC_134830.1:153975517-154047094 GCF_004210375.1 Tachypleus tridentatus
TGGATTCAGTTAACACTTTGTTAAAATGAGACCTTTTTTATTCACTCATCCCTGCAGATCAGGTTTCCGTTTCTTTTTTTTAGCTTCTCAAAAGCCGCTATTTGGACGAAATTAATTTAGTGTTATGACACTTTAATTAAGTATTATTTTTTTGTTTGTTTTTAGAATTTCGCGCAAAGCTACTCGAGGTCTATCTGCGCTAGCCGTCCCCTAATTTAGCAGTGTAAGACTAGAGAAGGCAGCTAGTCATCACCACCCACCACTAACTTTTGGGCTACTCTTTTTACCAGCAACGAATAGTGGGATTATTACGTACCTTATAACGTCCCTATGGCTGAAAGGGCGAGTGTGTTTAGTGCGACAGGGAGTTCGAACCCGCGACACTCGGATTATTACGAGCTGAATGCTTTAACCCGCCTGGTAATGCCAGGCTTTATCTTTAACTACAGCCCAGATAAGGGATTATGGGGTAGCGTGTTATGCTTTGGATCTGAACTTCCACTTTTCGCGTTCGGTTACCGCAAAACGAATGATGCCAAACTTTGGAACCATAAGTCAAAGTAGTGCACTAGTTATTTTGTGAATAATGTTGAGTAGCTCCCATTAGTTTATCTGTTGAAAATTAGGGTTAGGTAAAGCGGATACCTATTTGCATAGTTGTATACTAATACCCGAAAGATATATATCAATGAATAATAATACTATTTCCTTACAATATATTTATTTCAGTGCAGCTATCCCTCTGTAGCTTTGCACGCGCCTCAAAGAAAGGATGTTGACCATTGGTCCAAAGACAATCGCCATTTTTTAATCGTCTTGCTTTTCGTACAGCACACTTGTATTGAAGAATGATTATGTTTATTTTAAGAACAAAGGCCTTGTGGCATATCTGGAATCGCATTCAAATCCATTACAAGTTAATAACATAGTTTCCGCATTTTAGGCTGTTGGTGCGTTATAAGAGTGGCAATCTGTATCTCATCGTTGTTAGTAGGTAAGTATGATGCTGTTGAGTGGATACTATTTCTGTGGTCGGTGGTTCAAAATCAGAGACAGTAGCAGATGACCTAAATTGTATTGTCACGTGTTGCTGTGATTTCGATATATAAGAAAAACAAAAAAATAAACCTTCGTGTTTACATAAATGTAAGCTGTCTTAGGCCACCAACTAATACAAATTGATTGATTTTATTTTTTAAGTAAAAACATTTTTCTGAAGTCCAGGTTCGAACCCCCAGATTCTGGGTAAAGAAATTGTTGTTATTTAATGTTTAAGCACAAAGGCCTACAAAAGGAACAACCTGTGCTCTGTCCACCGCTGAGTATCAAAATCCGATTTTTTAAGTCTTTTAACTTCACAGAATTTCTACCAAGAGACCATTTGATAAGGAGATGATTATTTTTTGGACGAGGCTATAAAACATTTTGAAAAAATAATCGTTTTTATTATTAGGACTGAACGTAATTTTGTTTAGTCTAGTCTATTTGAAAAATGTGGGGCGAGTAGACGATTCGCACACTGTCAACCCAGCGGTGAAGTCTACAATTACTTAATTACCTGGCACTTAGCTAAAATAAAATCTAGTCACCAGGAACAACTTTTAACACGAATATAATGGAACAATAGGGTTGACAAAACCACCTTTACGTTAAATTACCTCACCGTTGGTTAAGCACCTCAATTATACGACAACAAAAAACCGACTAACAAAAGATATACCTTATTTCAAATCATGTTCAACACATTATATTGAAATTGAATTTCTAAAGACGTTCACTGCATAGTTTTCCACACACTTAAAATCTACAACCCACATAACGTTACATTAAAGCAAAGGTACAGATAAAATTATTTGACATAGATTCTCAATGTTTCACTAAAGAAACAACGCAGGATTTATTTTTCAGCCCGGCATGGCCAGGTGGGTTAAGGCGTTCGACTCGTAATCTGAGGGTCGTGGGTTCGAATCCCCGTCACACCAAACATGCTCTCCTTTTCAGCAGTGGGGGCATTATAATGTGACGATCTATCCCACTATTCGTTAGTAAAAGAGTAGCTCAAGGTTGGCTAAATTAGGGACGGCTAGCACAGATAGACCTCGTGTAGCTTTGCGGGCATTCGATATGGTTAAGCAAAACGGACCTAAAACGTCTAAATAAGATGCGCTAAACAAAGGTGGTACGTTCGGGAACCCCTACCATAATAGAAGTCGTACAGAGAGAAAAGTTTGGTTGTTTAAAATGATTGAAACATCGCTTAAATGAACTACCGTGTACTGAAACTGGTTTAATTTGATTATGTTGTGCTTTCTGAAGGTGATCTGAACACGAACAAGTTCATCATACAAGCGATGAATCACGAACGATAAGATAATAAAAGATCTGTTACTCATATGAGTAATACTATGTCATAATCTGCAACTGTTATTACTTCATACACTGTTTCCTGGTTAACTTAAGCCTAATAATCAAGGATTTCTTAAGATTTAGCCTTGAAGCTTTCCTGCTTATACCCTGAACAATTCAGAACTTTTGTGAATTTTATAAAAAATGAAAAATAGTGATAATTTCGAACCCTAACCCCAGAGGAATTTGTTTCGAATTTCGCGCAGAACTAAACGAGGAATGACGACCTGTAGTTAAGGCACTCGACTCGTAATCTGAGCGTCGCGAGTTCGAATCACCGTCGCACAACACATGCACGCCCTTTCAGCTGTGGAGGCGTTTTAATGTAACGGCCAATCCCACTTTTCGTTGGTAAAAAAGTGGACCACGAGATGGGGTGGGTGATGACTAGCTGCTTTAACTCTAGTCTTACACTGCTAAATCAGGGACGGCTAGGGCAGATGGTCCTTGTGTAATTTTGCATGAAATGAAAAAACAAACAAACGAGAATTTTTTGCGCTCACCGTCACTAATTTAGCAGTGGGCTTCTCTTTACCAAAGAATACCGAGATTGACCGTTACATTATAATGTCCTCATGGCTGAAAGGGTGAGCATGTTTTGTAGGACAGGGATCCGAACCTACAATCCTCGTACTAGAAGTCGAGCATTCTAACCAGAATACTTAACTTATACCCACATAGATCGAATTCAAGAACAAAAATGTCTAGCACAAAAAATTAATATATGTAACACTTACATTTTAATGGGAAGGTTTTTTATAGTGCAATTGAAGATTAAGCGGTGGAGTTTTTGTTAAACGAAAGAAAGCACCAATAAGTCTAATAAAAGATGTGTAGTATGCGTGAAATTTAAGATTGAACTTATTACAAATTTTCTTTATAATCAGTTAAAACAGGAGACTCCTTAACAACAACCCAGTGTTAAAGACACTTTCCTAATCCTTACGATGATTGGTTTGTTTTGAATTTCGCGCAGAACTATTCCAGCTTTATCTGCGTGACTCTTCCTAATTGAGCACTGTAACACTAGAGGGAAGGTAATTAATCAACACGACCCACCGTCAACTCTTAAGCTATTAATTTACCAACAACTAGTTGCAAATTGTCATCACATTATAATGTCACCAACGCTAAAAGAATAAACGTATTCGGTGACTAGGGTTCGAATCCGCAGAATACGAGTCCAGCGCCCCTGATCACCAGACCGTTACAAACTATAAAGAATCACGCTGACACAAGTGCTACGTATATTAAATGAATTTTTGTTTTTTGCATGGTCCACGTGAAATGAAAATTGTGTTTTAATATATAGACTGTTACCAGTTGAACACCTTTCGGAAAAGTAACAAGTTGCGTTCATATTTATTACATTTTCAAGACAACATTTTAATATGGCAAAATATTTTACATTGTAACGGTTTATTTTTGAAAACTCTTAAAATACATTCTAGTTTAACAAATCCTTTGTAAAAGCGCTTGATTTACAACTTCACAGTCAATTTGAAATGTGTGTCGAAATAAAAAATGTATGGTTATTTCAAAAACGCAAAATTGCTGCCATCTAACGGCACCAAATGAAGTTACTATTTTAAGCACATAATTTGTAATCATGTCTTTATGCAAATAACTACACATTGTCACCCACTTATTTATGTGAAACTAAATCGCAAATACAGATGTTATTTGGTTTTTATTTAATAGCGTTCTAATTTGATTTGGCGATCTAAAATCTATGCTTTAACTTCCGCATTGAGAACAGCATTCATTTCATCAAAACATCAAGGTTACGAAAGGATATGTATAACAACGTTAACATTTGTTTTACTGATAGTACGAGAAATGACTACATTATGGTATTTTGTTTCCTCATTCAAGTTACATTTATAGTAAAATAACCATTAACTTCGAACAATATATCGTCGTATTAGCAATATTTATTACCAGTATCTCCATCTGGTGGAAATATTATATACTATGAATAAAAGTTAAAGGGGGGGTTATAAAATGAACACAAACTCAGATAGCTACAAAAACAGTATTAATCAGCTTACGGTTCAACTAGTGTCAGTAAATCTAATGAATTATAAATATTCTGTAGAAACGAAGAAAATCTTTATCCTCACAAATTAACAGGAAATTTCGGTCAAACGATGGTCATCCCAATCATGTAGTGCTATTTTATCGTTACTGGAATACACACTTTATAAACTTGCTGTAACAATGTCGGGGGATACTTTAAATTGAAAATGTGTCATACAAAGTTACATACAGAGATGAAAAGAAAACATCAAAGTCGTTGGAATATCCTTTACTCGCAAAAACAAACCACTTCAAAAATAAACTCCACTTAATACTTTGAAAATGTAAAAAAATAACAAGTTTAGATTTGTGTATAATCAAGGATGATCTACAGGGCAGTAAATAAAAGAATGTTTAGCAAGCAGCAACTAAGTGAATCCTAAAATTCTAAGGAGGAGAGAAGAATACTCTGGAGAACAGAGTCAAGTCATCTGGGTTCGAGACTAGCTAGTGGTTTGGTTGAGAAGAGAAAATGCATAATTTTGAATCATTTCCAATTTAAGCTTTGGCATTGATAATCTCAACAAAATCTGGCTTTAAAGATGCTCCACCAACCAGGAAACCATCCACATCTGGTTCTTTGGCTAGGTCTTTGCAGTTTCCTGCAGTGACAGATCCTATACAGGAGAGAACAAAATTTCAGCCCATTTATTAAAACTAACCAGGATGCAGTTCTTAATGTTATATTTAAAAACTATATATATACAATTTAAACCATTAACACCAGATATCTCATAGTATGGATAACTTGTTCTCTGAGTACACCAACATTCTCATACCAGATATACTATTGTCAGCCCAATGTTTTATAAGTTGAATTTCTAACAAGAGCCCCTACAATTCTTAATGATAAAACTTACTGCTATGAGTTAAATATTTATTTTCTGAGAGGGAGACAAATATTTCCAATGTATAATTATCAAAAAAATAACCTTTCAACCTGATGCATGGTAACATGACCAATCATCCATATAGGATAAAGCCACTGTAATAAAATAAATGCTGGTACAATGTTATAAAAATATAAAGTTCACACATTTTCAACAGGTGAAATTTTGCTTCTTAGCAAAACCCAAACACCTTTATTGGCTCCTATCTCTTAACCAACAAACTTTTATTATTTTAACTATATACACAGGAAATGTGCATGTTGTTAGATGCAGAAAGTTAATTCTTATGGTGTTTGGTTTGTTTGGAATTAAGCACAAAGCTGTACAGTGGGCTATCCATGCTCTGTCTGTCACAGATATCAAAACCAGTTTTCAATGGTATGAATCATATGGCTGTGCCACTAAGGGAGCTAATTCTTATGAGAAAATTCTCTCTCAATTTATTTTTTGGAGCTACCTTATTGAAAATAAAACTAGAATAAAAATAACAGTTCACTGTTACAATAAACCTCATTTAATTATTTTAATTTGCCTTGTCCAGGATTACTAACAAGGGATTGAGTTCCCCAAACTTTGTATAACCCACTTCAAAAAGGGTAAAAACAACATAGATTTAATTTTGCTATTTATTTTCATAGTCCACAATATTTCTGATAGAGGGCAGAACCACTATAACTGCCAACCAGTATAGAGCCTCACAGATGTCACAATCTCATCAGCAAATGCATTGTATCTACTATTGAAATACGTGATTGACTGACTGTTTAGAATTGATGGGCTATCTGTGCTCTGTTACTGAGGGATTGAAACATGTTATCTAACAACCACGAGACACATTGAACAAATTTCCTTAAGTAAACAGACGAAGTTTATACTTGTATTAAGAACTGAGAAAAGCAATGTTTATTACAAAATTATAATTACTGAGAAATTTGTTATATTTGTCTTATATATGAAGTTAATAAGTTTTTTTTATTCTGCAGTACATTTTTCTTACAGTAAACCAAGAGAAAAAACACACAAACCAAAAAAAGTTTAAATAATTCACTTTCACATACTGTACAGTGAAACTAGGCCAACCTACACAAATACCACCCAATTACCCTGCTTTTACAGTGCTGTGCATCGAGTAAAAAAAATTCAGGAAACCAATAATAGTGCTTTTTGAAAAATAATTGACATGTACGATAAACATAACCACATATCTCATATGAAATTGCAAGCATAGCCATACAGAGACACACACCCATTCCAACTCAGTGTTTACAAACTAAACACGTGCAACATTATTCTGACTGAATACCTAAAACCTTTACTGTACATGTATATTTTATATGTACATAAGAGCTAACTGTCAGTTGGTCATTCTACAGTCCTTGTGTAATTCACTGGCAAAACAATGACCTGGTACTGTTATCTTAAGTATCTACATGCTCACAAGGACTGACCTGAATTCCACTTTCAGTTCATGTCTAAGTTTATGTGGACACTTAGCTCGATATATGCAGTTTGAAGTTCTTGAAAAGTTTTAAAAACAACATCTAAGTTAGTCTAGTGGCCATAATTCCAATGTACCCTTCTCAAGTTTTTGTGAATTTTTGGATGTTTTATAATTTTTTCAAAATGTATTGTCATTAGTCTTAACTAGTTATAGGAATTGAAATTCAATTTCTATGTTTAAAATTTGTAATCTAATTTCTCTCAGGTCTACTGGTTTAGGGTGTTTCACTTTCTTTCAGTATTTAAGCTGCAATTTAAAAAAAAAACTACTTTTTAACATGTTTATTTTTTTTATGCTGAAGGGAACATTTAGTGAACAAAACTGATTGATGGAACAGCAGAGACACCTATAGAATGTTACATACTCTAACCAGTAACACTGTGATGGATCAGACAAGGCTAGTCATTTAGTTATTTTGGATTTGTCATTTGGTAGTCAGTATTATTAAAATCCTTTACTTCTTGGCTATTTGAGTTTACTAGTCATGTAACAAAACTTTACTTTTATGAAACATTCCATAAAACGTTCAGTCGTTTCTTAATATTAGTTATATGGTTACAACTTAATAGCTTGCAACATGTAAACAAAATGACTCACAAGAGATGCAGGTATTTTTACAAATTTTTCTCAAACACACAAACAATAGTGTTAAGGAAAGCTACAACTGTGGGAAGTAGAAACACATAATCACGCACTGACGTTATGGATTAAAGGAAAAAAAAACAGCATTAGAAACCTATTAAGCTACATTTTTTATAAAAATCTCGTTAACTGCATATGTTTCTTTTTTCACTTCCTCTTAATTTCTCTATTCCAAATTCTAAGCTTCGAAACATTTTAAATCTATGTTTTATCATAGCTGAACAGGTCCTTCATGTGATTATATAGAGGGCATAATATGTCAAGGTTTACTTGTCAAAACCTATTGAAATAGGAACCAAAAGGCTTACAATTTGTGATAAAAACCATGTTAATTACAATGTATTTATTCAACGTTCCTCCTATTCGTTGTGGATACAAAGTAATAAAGTAAGAGTGGATAATACTTAATAAGTTAAAATAATGTTAACAAAACCTGTTTGTTTCTGCCATGCCATCATAAAATATTTTCTAATACAATTTAATTTATATATCAATTTAGACTTGCAGAATTATGTGCAGGGTGAACAAACGTAAAACCAGACATGAAATAAACTTAAAGCATAATGTCAGGTACACTATATCATTATATAATATACCCCTTAAAGCATAATGTCAGGTACACTATATCATTATATAATATACCCCTTAAAGCATAATGTCAGGTACACTATCATTATATAATATACCCCTTAAAGCATAATGTCAGTTTTATCATTATATAATATTCCTTAAAGCATGTCAAGAAACTTCAGTAATATACCAAAGATCAGGTACAGAGTTATATATATATACCTTAAAATAAAGGTTATCATTATATAACCCATTTCTTCCATAAAGTCTGATTAAATTAATAGAAAGACTAGTTTTGGAACTTTAAGATTCCACATGGAAAGAAAGTTCAGTTAGACCAAAGATTACCGAGTTATGTATTAAAATAAAGGTTTCAGTTAAATATAAACATACTAAGTTCTCAAAAGAAACAGCGAGATCTTTCATACAGTACTTGAAGAAACAGCGAGATCTTTCATACAGTACTTGAAGAAACAGCGAGATCTTTCATACAGTACTTGAAGAAACAGCTGAGATCTTTCATACAGTACTTGAAGAAACAGCGAGATCTTTCATACAGTACTTGAAGAAACAGCTAGATCTTTCATACAGTACTTGAAGAAACAGCTAGATCTTTCATACAGTACTTGAAGAAACAGCTAGATCTTTCATACAGTACTTGAAGAAACAGCTAGATCTTTCATACAGTACTTGAAGAAACAGCTAGATCTTTCATACAGTACTTGAAGAAACAGCTAGATCTTTCATACAGTACTTGAAGAAACAGCTAGATCTTTCATACAGTACTTGAAGAAACAGCTAGATCTTTCATACAGTACTTGAAGAAACAGCTAGATCTTTCATACAGTACTTGCCAGTACAGTAATCTTACCACCATAAATCAGCCGAGTTTTGCTGGCTACATCTGCGAGACATTATCAGTCAGCCATTTCCTGAGTTGTGCATGAACTTCCTGTGCCTAGAAATGAAAATGGAACTTCATGAAATATACCTATGAAACTAACTGTACGTTCAGAACCTAGCAGCCTGACGAAACGCACCTGTCAAACTTTACGTTCAGAACCTAGCAGCCTGACGAAACGCACCTGTCAAACTTTAGTTCAGAACCTAGCAGCCTGACGCACCTGTCAAAAGCACCTGTCAAACTTACGTTCAGAACCTAGCAGCCTGACGAAACGCACCTGTCAAACTTTACATCCAGTACTTAGCAGTTTGATGAAATATACCTCTCAAACTTTATATATTCCATATTTATATATACATATTAAAATGTTTAATACATGAATATATCAATAATTTCAGCATTTAATGGGTACTCTATCAAATGATATTCAGAAAAATAAGTTATTGTTTCTTCGATCTTTCTTCACTATCACAAATTTTGGTTCACTTCAATAACATTACCTACAGGTCAACACATTCTTTTAGAATAGGACAGAACATATTTAATCTTACTTGTAAAGTTTTTATCACCTTCCACACAGATCTATAGAAATAGCCAATGCACTTTGTCATCAAACCTACACTTAACTAGCATATAAACATTTTGCTCTGTCAACATTTTGTTACACGATTATACAGAAAGGCCAAGAGTGTTTGATCATCAAATCTATACTTAACTAGTGTATAAACATTACCCTATATTAACACTTTTCTACATGGTTGTACAGAAATGCTCAGTCATAAGGTCATGAAACATTTTTGTCATAAATGGCTAAAAACCTGTCATGGATTCAAACAAATTAAATTCACAGCATACTTACAATCCAACTTTCATAATTTAGATGTCTGGGAAAAATATTTTATATATAAAAACACACATGTTGACATATAAACCAAGCAATTCTAAAATATTCACTGTCAGAGGAAGCAACTAGTCAACAGCACTAACAAATAGGCTAATATAATTGCTTACAGGGATTTCCTTATGAATCTTATAATGAACCTGTGGGCCTAAAATACAGAGCACAATTCTGAAGCAATAAATCAACAACACTCGGCACACTGATCAGTAGGCCATAATCAACCAGCAACAACACTCGGCACACTGATCACTAGACCATACTCAACCTCAGAACACCACTGGTAATCTTAGAATTCACAGGTGTAACTCAAACCGTCAAATCCATCTGTATGCAGTACGATTCAATTTCACTGATAACATAAAATCGACATATTACAAATTATTTTTACCAACCGCCAATATGTCACCAGAGCAAAGTCTCTTTACTGACTTTGAAGAGCCAGCAAGCCCCCCCCCTCTCCTGCCCAAATAAATTGTCAAATAAAATCAAGAACAACACCTACCTGCTGAGGTGAGGCAGTTTTTCCAGTTCCAATGGCCCATACTGGTTCATAAGCAATAACAACTTTACTCCAGTCAGACACTTTATCTGATGAACATACAAAGAAATAAAATACTACTAGGAGGAATCTGGACACACAATACTTTATTACTTTTATAAACGGACATTCTGAACACAGAACAGAGGAGATACTTGATTCATTTCATTAAATCCCTAAACATTGAATAATGTTACTATTAAAACTTGAGTTTTCACACACACTTTTCCTTACTTTGAAATGTAAAATTACATTTGGCAAATGTTCTTACCTAATAATCAACTTACTACAATAAAACATTTTACTTTGGACTACATTGATATGAAATGGATTAATATTTTTTGTAATAATGAATATTATTTAACCCTACTCTTAAAATTTTTGAAGTAAAATGTCATTAATTATATGTCTTCTGGACATTAACCATTAATATATATTAAAGATTTAACCAGTTTTATTTAGCCACTGAAATGATATAGAACTTCTGTCCAAATAACAAAAATTATATGAACACCTGAAACATTTAAACTTGAAAATAGCACCTGGATTCATTATTCTCAGACATGATCATTCGACATTAATTTGTTTCATGTATAAAGACAGTTTTCTTTTTTCCTGTTCAAACCGGTATACTTTAGAAATTCCTTTACAAGGGTTTCTTTGCACAAGTTTTTACTTCAATATTCTAAGCCTAACAAACTTTTTCAAGTTTCCAAGAAAAATTGACGGACTTAGTTTCAGAGTGACGTTTTCCCAATTTAAGAGAATGAAGAATTACTGTTGAATAGCCATTAGAAAATTGCTTACCATACGTGGCAGAAGCTGGTCAGTTTTCAAGAGTTTGTTCATCTTAAACTACATGTACGGAACTGTCAAATGACAGATTTACTTATGTACTTTAACTTACTTTTGAATGTATATTTGATAAATTCTTTATCTCCATCCAGGTACTTAGAAAAATTTAAAACTTTTATTCTTTAAGTTTTAGCCACATGACAGATTAAAAATATTCTAGAATACTATTTTATTATAATATGGGATAATGTATCTGTCCATTGGGTTTGCTTCTTTGCTTAGCTAAGCCAAGGTTACTTGTACATTAATTTGATTGGTTAAACATTTGTATCCCTTGAGGTGGAAATATTGAAAACATTTACAACTTCCCCAGCATGAATCTCGGGTTTGCTTGAAGTTCCACAACTCTAAATAAATTATTCATATTTGATGTTCCACTAGTACATACGTACAAACTTTCAGCATACATTACTAACAGACTTCTTGTCTTTTTCATGGTTATCACCCAGTAACTTAAATGTTACACAGCTGTAAGTTGATGCAAAATCACATTCAAGTATCACAATAGAAAATTTAAAGTTCATGTTTGTCTGTAACTAGTTGTTTTAAGCTAACAACCTACCATTAAGTTCAATCCTTTTGTTGTTTCACTTTCAAGACACATTACCACACACCTTTACACTAGCCTAATTTTGACCCAAGGAATGCTTTTACCATCTTCAGTTTACCATATATTAGAGAAGTAACTGTTTGCCAACCCATTTGTTATATGAAAAAATACAACTGTATGTTAAAAGTTACTTAAATGGCTTATTACATTTTTCCAATGGAAGGTCAACTGAGTACAAACAAAAGTGAAAGCAAATCTGAAAACTCTTTTGGAAGACATCTACATTTTAAAAATGTACAAAATGTCACTTCTTTTTTGAAATAAAATCTTGAATGATCAAAGGAATACTTATTGAATTTGCACTTCTAGAAACTCTTACAGTTCAGAAAAAAAACACCAGAATTGTCAAATAATAATTATCCTAATTGACATAACACTAAAGATAATCCAATCTTGATACGGAATTGACATAACACTAAAGATAATCCAATCTTGATACGGAATTGACATAACACTAAAGATAATCCAATCTTGATATGGAATTGACATAACACTAAAGATAATCCAATCTTGATAATGGAATTGACATAACACTAAAGATAATCCAATCTTGATACGGAATTGACATAACACTAAAGATAATCCAATCTTGATACGGAATTGACATAACACTAAAGATAATCCAATCTTGATATGGAATTGACATAACACTAAAGATAATCCAATCTTGATATGGAATTGACATAACACTAAAGATAATCCATTGACATGGAACACATAACACTAAAGATAATCCAATCTTGATATGGAATTGACATAACACTAAAGATAATCCAATCTTGATATGGAATTGACATAACACTAAAGATAATCCAATCTTGATATGGAATTGACATAACACTAAAGATAATCCAATCTTGATATGGAATTGACATAACACTAAAGATAATCCAATCTTGATATGGAATTGACATAACACTAAAGATAATCCAATCTTGATATGGAATTGACATAACACTAAAGATAATCCAATCTTGATATGGAATTGACATAACACTAAAGATAATCCAATCTTGATATGGAATTGACATAACACTAAAGATAATCCAATCTTGATATGGAATTGACATAACACTAAAGATAATCCAATCTTGATATGGAATTGACATAATCTTGATAATGGAATTGACATAAAGATAATCCAATCTTGATATGGAATTGACATAACACTAAAGATAATCCAATCTTGATATGGAATTGACATAACACTAAAGATAATCCAATCTTGATATGGAATTGACATAACACTAAAGATAATCCAATCTTGACATAACACTAAAGATAATCCAATCTTGATATGGAATTGACATAACACTAAAGATAACCAGCAATAGCTTTGATTTGAATAGGAAAATAGACAACTTCTTCAGTTTTACCACTTCTCTCTCTCTTCCAGCAATTCACCAACACAAGCAATGACTTTCAAGCCTTCTGCCAGAGCGTGTCCAACTTTCTCGGCAACCAACTGCAAGTATTACATAGAAATGGGATGGCAAGTTACACTGGTCGTTTGATTTACAAATTTCTCAGCTCTCACCAATATAACTAAATCACTTCATTTTACATCTTTTGTTGATTCTTAAAAAGTTACAACAAAAACTTTGAAAATTAAATTTCTTCAAGGTGTATAAAAGTCTGGTTGGGAAAACAGTTTTGTTTTAAACCTAAAAAGCAGTGCTGTGTTAAACAACCACTCATTAGGTTCGTCTTTATCAGCTTGTATATAAATGGACTTAATCACACAAATTAAGAACTCCAGTTTAAGATAACACAAGTACAATTTGTACTTATTCTGATACAAGTAATTACATTTAAAGCTAAAACTGTAGAAAACTTTCATATTTTTAAAACAAAACTGCAAAACAAACAGTTTATTTCAATTTTATATTATATCTAGATGAAATAATTACATGTAACTAGTCACTAATATACAAGTAGCTATACAGGTTGTCAGACCAACTTGTTTTGCTCTTATTGGAAGTTAATATTAATATGATTTTAGGTATTTGTGAAACCTGTCAAACAGCTGATTAACATGTAGCAAAATAATTGCTGTGACACTCAGTTTGTATAGGGTAGTCCAACAAAACCACACCTTCCCACATGCATGTTCATATTACATGCTCCTTACAGTATAGTACAAAAAAATGTGTAATTACGTCAAATAACATGAAATATTAGATTGAAATAGATACTAAAATATCTCGGAAGATAATTCCATTAATGTGGACAGTTATAAAACTTCAACTGATTAAAAAGAGTAAATTATTAGTTTTAATGTGAACATTGGTACTTTGTTGTTTTTATATATGGCAGTTTTCCATATGTCAACAAAAATGTTTTTAAATCACAGGAAATGTTATCCGATTGACAGATAAGTGAAAACGTTATCTGATTGACAGATAAATGGCACAAAATTCACTTTGTGCTTTATTGCCAAATACAAAAATAAAACCAACCTGGTCGTTCTCTCCAAAAATGCTGCGCCGTTCAGAATGTCCAAGGATCACCCACTCAACTCCAACATCTTTGATCATAGCTGGACTAAAATATGAAAAGAACTAGTTTTGAAAATTTACCAAGTGTACAGCACCAAACTTTCTGGTAACATTAGAAGTTCAAGATAACATATGTAAATAAATGTTCCAAAAAATATACATTAAAAAAACAACATCAGACCAAACAAAATCAAAATGCACAATTGAGTTTAGTTAGTAACAAAGTTTATATTTCTTTAAACCATTTTGTAACGTATCCTTACTTTACCACATATCTATTAAATTAGCACCCAGCAGTCTAGCAGGCAGTTATTAAAAACTATTAATTTGAACACCACCAAATGACACACAAATAAATTCATATATTTTATTTATCATGGGCTACACAGAAATGATACCACATATTTCACCGCAATTACATCACATTTCTCTATCTAAAAAAATGCCTAAACATTCCAGTAGACTAACACTGATATCTAATGTAGGGAAAAATGATGTAATAACCCATTCTTTAAAACAATCCAAGTGCGAGAGTAAAACCTTATGGTTGCACCTTACCTGATCTCGCCAGTAAATGCACCACTTGCAACCTTGTAGCAGTTTTGGGCTGCAACACCAATCGTAGGTGGTAAAGCCTTTCGGGTGTAGTCAAGGTAGATAGAAGGGCATCCAACAACAACTTCTATGATACAAAGACACACAAGTATCAATGGGTTTATCAGAACAGAGCATAAATCTCCACAGAGATACATGTATACACACAAATAGTACCTCAATCTATACAAGTAGCAGCACAGAGCGTGCCCAGAATTTTCCCAAGATATCAAAAAACTGAATGCACGGAACACCCACAAGGTTTCTATTTCGATTCTGGATGCTCATAGGCCTAAAAAATTTCTTTCCAGTTTCTGGCAGATCCTATTCTATTGCTGTTACCTGATAATTTTGTAAGTTTTTCTTAGAAATGAGATACTGATATGGGTTTAAAATTTTATAATTTATTTGCAATGATAAAAAAGATGGTCATGTTCTTTAATAGCTATTATCACAGACAGACACTTCATTTTGTTATTACAGTAACTGCTCTAAACAGTGTGAAATACACCAGAATCATTTGTAATAACACTCTCAGACTTGTCACAAGCAACACTGAACATATACAGGCAAACAAGACAAATTGGATTCCTGGCCTAAATAACCTGGTATAGATCGTGCAATGTGATGAACTTACACTGTTACAACTATATTTTGTACACAGTACAATGTTCTGAAACCTCCAAGTGTTTGAATGGAAGTTCAAAAAAATAGTCCCTTGATAGTTCCAGGCTTCCTGTTATCACGTGGTAGTGGAAGGGTTACGTATTAATACAATGAGATAATACTGTAAGTGGAACAGAGCACAGAGAAAATTCTGGTGTGTACATGTGATATTTCAATACAGATGAGCAAAAGGATGACATGAAGTACATGAAACTAGAATTACACGCACAACTCTAAGGTGGATGGTTTAACATCAAAGTCAGGACTTTAACATGTTCACGGTTGTAATACTTTATGAAGATGTCAAATATTTTAATGCCTTTTGCATTTCAATCATGTCAAAGTATTTTCTGCAACCATTTATTCAAGGAAAATGTGCAAATTATTATAAATATTTGAAACAAATACTGAAATACAAAAAAGATTATTTAAATTACAATTTGCTATTGTTCAAAGCTGGAGCACAAACATTGAAATCACACTGGAAGAGGACAATCCATAACTTCAGACATAAAACTCACATGAGCAAGAGAAAATCAGATTACTACATCACAATGTGGTGGCTCTTGATGCATGGAGATCTCAAGACTAACCATGTAGTCATGTTACAAGTACAACCAGCTTACCTGAATCAGGCATCTTGGTGAATAGCTCAAAAACTTGACAAGGTTATTATTTGAGGCTGTGAATTAATCATACAAGACATTCTAAAGGAGTAAGCCAAAATCAAATAAAGAAACTGTCAAATGTCCATAATTTGACAACAAAAAACAGTAAAAGAGGAAGTTATAAACACGAAACACAGACATGCTCTTCACAAGGTGCTACACCAACTTAAATCAATGGAATCTTTTCATTGTAAAATCTTAACAAATATGATACAAGACTCAAGTTCTTTTAAAAAACTAATAAAAGCTTACAAAAGAAAACAATGGAAGTATGCCTCAAGTATTTCTTAATCAATAGGTAGCAACTTAAAATTAGGCCATCAGAATGAGTGAAAAGGTAACAGACTTCAAAATTAAATAATAGATTAGTTTTTTTTAGTAAATATTTAATAAGTGAGATGCTTTTTGCACTAAAGCTACTCGCTGGGTCATGTATGTTTGTATTTTTCTTACAGCAAAGCCACATTGGATTATCTGCAGAGTCCACTGAGGGAAATCAAACCTCTTATTTTTGCATTGTAAATCCGTAGACTTACTGCTGTACCAGCATGGGACTACACTGGGTCATGACTGTTCATTAGTTTAACATCAAGTTCCAAATGGGGAAAAAAGTTTAGAACACCTGTTTTAAAGGGTCATATCAAAATTACTTCAAGAAGAAAAACAGTTCAAATGATGACAAGCAAGACAGATACTGGTCATTTAGAAACCTCATCATATTATTGAGTGGCTGATGACATGACAACATGGTATTAGTAGAAGAAAGAAAAACACGTTTGTTACAAACAAGTCCCCACTTCCAACACAACAGCTCTCTAAGTAATGTCTACACAGAACATGTTCATTTACTGAGGCTACTGATGAAAGTCTTGGTCCATGTCTACCTACAACAGCTTCAGATATTATAAAATCCATCAGTACAAGAAACGAAACATTTTTTAAAATGAGTATGAGCAATGAGAATATCCTAAGTACGTAACGTGACGTTTCAAAGAAAGTCGTACAACACTCAAAACAAAGAACTATAATAATGTAGACACAACTCGAAATGTTTTAGCCATTCCATAAGACTGATGTACATCTAATACAAAGATATCAATAATTCTTTGGTAACCATAACAAGCATTTACCTGCAAGAGAATGTTACAAAATATGGATAGAGTGAGTAAAGACTTGTACATGATACATGGATTTAACTTTTACTTTCCCTCAGGGTTAGTTGTACAGAGGCAGTCTTGAAAGGCCAAATTGTTATCTAGTTGTGCTTATACAAAAAGTTCAAAAAATTAGATAAACATAAAAAGATTCTCAGAGATGAATGTGCAGAGACAGTTTTGAAAGGTTAAATGGTCATTTGTCATCTAGTTTTTGTTATGGAAAGGTTCAATAAATTAGATAAATATTAATAAAAAAGGTTTGAAACCTTATAACCTGACCTTCAGCCTACAGAAGGTATAAAGTTTAGTAATTTATTTTCTTGGAAAGAAACTACAGCCAATCAAATGAGCTGATCATAACTATGTGAAATAAATATAATTAATGACAAAGCTTTATCACTGCCTGAAGATAGTAGTAGCCCTAAGAGACATCTGTCAAATTCATAATATATACATGATATTCCATAAAGTTTAATGCCATCCACAAAAGTATGAATGTATTGATATTTAGGTTTAAAATACTCAACTCTCTTAAATAAGTTTCACAAAATCTGAGGAATATAGTGTAACCTTAAGTGCCAACATAATAAATGTGCCACACAGTACAAGTTAGTATCAAAAATATGCGAGTAGACAAAGTGAATGAAGTTCGACTCTAATTTAAATTAATTATAACTTGTACTATAGGTTACAGTGTAATGTTTACGTTTTGAAGTCTAGCCTAATAGAAATTTAACTTTTATTGGACAAAATAACACACTCTGAATAAAGAAGCCTTTGTGAGGCTGCAGACGCCATATTTATTCCACCAACTTTCAAAAAAAAATGTTTTGTATTTTTAAAATTTTATACTTTTTGTCATATTTTTACCTTGAGAAATTACAAAAAAATAACTTAATTAAACGTTAAAATTATCGTATTTCATAAACAGCACACTTATGATCTGAAACTTATTTCGCTACAAAGTTTTATTAAACTACTTATAGTTACATTACATTAATAAATCCTAGTCAACTTGATCATATCAATTATTATTAAATTAATAGTATTACTGTTAGTAATACAGTTTGAACTTGTGTCTGACCCCGGTTCCACTGCTATCAGAATTCACTTACCAGTGTTCGCGTTGAGTGGACCGGTAACCATGAAATTCACAATATCATCTATTTTAGATTTGCTTCCATTCATCTTCCAGTTTCCACCAACAAAGAATTTTCTGTCAGACATACTTTAAAAATTTACGAATCAGCTACAACTAACAGAAATCTTTTCTTAAACGTTACTACCACTAATAGTTGTTTTAATATTACCGGCGACGTGATCTCACTCACAATGATGTCCAGATGACCTTGACAAAATATAGCTTCGTAACACGGCTGTAAGGTGACGCTACTAACAGACCTGAAGAATTTCACAACCAAAAGAGGCTGGAAAAAAGTCACACTAGTTACATGATACTTAAGTTTAAACAAGAACAAAATATTTTATTCATTTGAAATATTTTCAGATGTAACTAGAAGTGACAGAATTAACTACGTAAAGCGACATTTATGTCAGGATATCTTCATTAAGAGATTGCTTAATATCTTGTCAACAAAAATCACTTAAGCTTTAAGAAAGTACTTGTATTCATTAACCTTTTAGCCATAAAGCCAATTTACATACAAGAAAACCCTGGTATCTCAGCGGTAAATCTGACGGCTTATAACTGTAAAAATCAGGTTTCAATATCTGCGATAAGCACAGTACAGATTGCCCATTCAGAGATTTTCATTATAATTTTTTTCAATTGCACAATTATATTTTAACTTCATCATTTTAAATACATGACGGCTTATTCACCTCATGTATTTAGGCTTAGCAACAAACGGTTCAAAAGAGGAAAAATATTCTGGTAAATACATTTATGTATACTCTGGAATGGGATTTTATAACATTGATTATGTTTTATTTATTTAACCACTTCAACTTGCAAGTGTAGGTGAATTTTCACCAGCACAAGTAATTTTACCGACGCACGATTTCTGATCAACTGCACACGAGGAAATCCCCTGGCATATCGTTTAACTTCTTGCTTAACAACAAGCAAAGATATTAGAGAGACAATAAATGCAAGAAGGAAATTTTGAATCAAATAAAAGGCAAGCTTAGTCCAATATTTAGTATACCGGACTGTAATCCGCGTCCAGTTATAGCTATTCGTTTATTTTAACTCAAATCTACAAAAGGAGCTGTCTACGTTCTATCCATCTCGAGAAATCGAAATCTGGATTTTAACGTTGTAAATGGGTAAGCTTACTGCTAACCCATTGAAGGAGAGAAATGAATACAGAAGTACATATGAAAAATATAACAACAATGAAAAAATGCTGAAGGTATAATCAATTTACTCGAGTTCAAGAGACACAACAGAAAAAATCATCTCATGTTGATTATTTACAAAAATCCAACATGTTCTAAGTATTCAAGATTGCTGAAAGGTGAATTTTACAGAAAAAAAGAAAACTTTGCAGTAAAAAAAACTACTCATACTGATTAATTTTGTAGGTTCATATTTTTTATAAAATATATGTGCTAATAAATGAAACATAGATCTTGATGCAGAAGGAGCCATTTCCGAGCGACAATCCGACCGTTTTAGTTTTTACGTTTGCCGCTACGAAAAGTACTGTGACGTAATAGTTGCCAAACAAACCGACAACACCAGCGCGTTGAATGTAAATAAACATAGCCAGTGCATACGGAGAAACAGAGGCGGAGTCTGGTTTGACTTTGTGTTCTGAACAGTGTTGAGTAGCACCATATTAATTAGAACCTACTTTGAACGAACCTAGAACAGTTACTTTTGACACAGATTTGATAAGTTCTAGTGATGAGAACAGTTCCACGAGCGAGAGTAGCGGAACTGTGAGTGATACCGACAGCGCCCAGACCGGTTGCGAGTTGGTCATACCTCCAGTGGAAGAATGGTAAGCCTAAGTCATGACAACAAATATGGTCTGTATTATTTCACGTGTAATTTTAAGCATTTCGAAACCTATCTGGTGTTTATAAATTATTGGTATCACAAACTGGGTTTTATTTGTTTATACTTTTCCGACTGTGGTAACTAATACTTGGCCCTTCCACAATCATTAAATCGGGTATTTATGACTCGTAAAAAAATGAATTTCAATTATACGTCATAATTCTGTCTATAAACTCAAACTAGATGAAGCAGTCTGAATAGTTCAATTTTGTGGTAGGGTGAGCCCCTTTACCAGCATTAAGATTATTCTCTCTCTCCAGTAACGTTTAAACTTCCAAAGCCTGAAAAAGAGTTCCCATCTAAACACTTTATCATATGTTGGAATGATTTTGTGTGAGTTTATATAGTTTGGTGGTATAGTGCTTCAAAGTTGTTATGTACATATGTGTACGTGTCTTATTTCAGCACTTGTTCACTCCACGTATCTCTCTGAGGATGTACAATAGTTACATGAATACATAGTAAATTTACTCATTGTACTTAGCCTAGTTGCTTCTGAAGTGACAAAATTCTACAATTTATTCGTGGCTTGAATAGAAAATTAGGTTTAGTACAGTATTCTAATAATTTGCTTCAACCAGCTCTCTTGTCCCGGGAATGATAAAGTTTCATAGCTATTAACTATTTCACAACTGAACTAACTTGTCTCATACCACTCTTATCGCTTCAGACTTAACTATTTCGACCATTAAAATATCTAATCTTATTCGCTGAAGATACACTTTCATAGCCACGAGTTAAGGTTATCTGCACTTCTTCAGAGGGAATGGATGTTACTGACGTCACCAGTGTCTATTGTGAATATAATTTGTTACTAATATAATCGGGAAAATTGAAAATAGGGAAAGTTTAGGAAATAATCTGTTGAGGAATACCAGAAACTTTATTTATTTTGTTTTATGGCCCGGCATGGTCAAGCGCGTTAAAGCGTGCGACTCGTAATCCGAGGGTCGCGGGTTCGCATCCCGGTCGCGCCAAACATGCTCGCCCTTTCAAAAGTGGGGGCGTTATAAATTGACGGTGAATCCCACTATTCGTTGGTAAAAGAGTAGCCCAAGAGTGGTGGTTGGTGGTGGTTAGCTGCCTTCCCTCTAGTGTTACACCGCTAAATTAAAGACGGCTAGCGCAGATATCCCTCGTGTATCGTTGCGCGAAAATAAAAAACAAACAAACAAACATTACAGCATCCGTTTCAAAATGTCTCATTTTAATTCTACTTCGTGTCCCTCTAGTGGTGAGCTTATTATTCATATATTTTACACGGGTTCATAATAAATAAAAACCAGTAAGACAAGTAACCTTTAAAATATTCTTAACTTGACACATCAGTGTCGTAACCTGTGTTATTAAATATCTCTGTGGAGTGGAGTTAACTACTAATGCTCAAGACGGGAACTTAGTAACCGGTTTAGAAAAACCGGTTGTTTAAAACAAGTATTAAACGCGACGTGTATTTTTATTTCAGTGTACATTGAAATAGGTTCCAAGAACTGCTTTAGCAACTGAAGGATACGAAGTGACTTACGAGAGTATATCGGTGATTGTTTCTACTAGGGTGGCATCTTTAGCTTGGTTGAATTTATGTCAATAAGAAAGACTTTCCTTTTTGTCAATGTCACTTCGCTTGTGTCCTACAACTGTTTGTTGACTATTAGATTTTCGTTCTTTAATTTCTGGCCGGCAGGGTGCGTTGTGATTATCATTGAGTCGAAAGTAAGCATTTAGTTTTTATACAGAATACAAAACGTATATACATGTATATCGTTATGGTTAGGCTAAAATACGTTTATAATTTTGATATTTTTTGCTGTTACAGAAATGTTGGAGAAAATCCACGGTTATTCACTTTTACTGACCATTGTGACGTTGTTGCTGGATGTATTAGTGAAGGCGGACTGTCCTCCTACAGAAAACATTTATCCATGTTCTTGTAGTAGAAACGTTGATACTTGTTTCTATTCATGTAGAGGTCTCGATAATAACTCGTCGTTTCTCGTGTATCAACAGTTTCAGTCCTGTCCAATTATCTACTTTAGTATTATTTCTGGAGAAATTTCTTCTTTGCCACACCGTTTCTTTGGGTGGTTTGGTTCTGTGGAAAAATTCAGTTTGGACTCAACACACATGAAACTTGGATACTTAGGTGAACTATTGTCGGGTTTATCAGCTTTCCATGGATTATCAGTCAAAAACGAACTTCTTGTTTCCATGCAATGGGTTGATTTAGGAAGTAGTTTTGACTGGTCAGTTTTCTCAGCTGTGGACTTTGGACCAGAAGTGTCCACAACTTTCTTTTCCAATGTGTCCACATTTAATGAGTTAAGTCCTAGTTTTTATGGAGGGTTCTCATGCTCCAACATGAATTCATTAGTTGTGTCAATTGCTGGTCTGAAGACAGTGGCTTAAATACCCATGGGCCACTTTTCATCTTTGGTAAACGTCAACTTTGAAAGAAACTACTTAACAGAAATAAAGCGTTCGAACTTTCCAAGACCAGCATCAGAACTGGAGTATATAGATTTGAAGTAAGTATATCATTTACGTCTAACACCATTAATGCTAGTAACATCATCCTTTCACATACTAATCGCCCTTCGTCTTATGACAGATCATCCAATAGACAAGAAGTAATAGCTTGTGTTTTAATATTAATGGCAGATTTCAGTAACTTTAAAGATATTCAGATGATGTCGTTTCTGAACCATATGAACCTTTTGAGGATTTGTAAAGTTTTTATCAGTTTTAGTACTGTTTGAATAACACTAAGCTCCGCCTTCATTGTCTTTTTATTGATCCTCCAACGATGAATCTTAACAAGTGTCCTTCACCCAATAAAATACCAAGTGACGAAATAAATTAAACCTTGTATTGATGTGGACACCCACCTTTCAGGCACAAAATACGTTATTTATTTAATTAATGATAGTTTAATGTCATGATACAAACGAAATTTCTCATAATAATAAAATAAAAGTATGTGTCACCTCAGTGAATATAAAACAAACATATAAATATTTGTTCATGTAACCAATATCTCTGTTTCTTTTTTTAACAGCCAAAACCAAATACGTTTTATTCCGGAAGATCTGTTTACAGATATGCCCAAACTGAAATCGCTCGACATCTCCATCAATCAAATATCTGTGCTACCCGAACAAACTTTCAAACCAGTCTTCACGTCACTAGATAGACTTATTGTAATTGGTAGGTGTATTTTTCTCCAATGTTCACGTGACTTGATAGAATTGTTGTAACTGGTAGGCGTATTTTCTCCAACGTTCACGTGACTTGATAGAATTGTTGTAACTGGTTGGCGTATTTTCTCCGATGTTCACGTGACTTGATAGAATTGTTGTAATTGGTAGGTGTATTTTCTTCAATCTTTATGTCAGTTGATAGAATAAGTGTGATTGGTAAGTGTATTTTTTCTTTAAAAAACAACAGCAGAAAGAAAGAGAAATAGATCTTGATGTAGCTGTCATGAGCAAAATATCATAACAATTGAGAGATAATTATCAATACTAAAGTGATGCAGCAGTGGTTTCGAAATCGCGTGTCACGAGAATTTGACCACAAGAAATATAATTAAGAGCACACATAAAAATAACTGTATAAACAATAGCAGAGCTGTGGTACAAATCAAGGAACAAACAATAGCAGAGCTGTGGTACAAATCAAGGAACAAACAATAGCAGAGCTGTTGTACAAATCTAGGAACAAATAATAGCAGAGCTGTGGTACAAATCAAGGAACAAACAATGGTAGAGCAGTGGTAAAAATCAAGGAACAAATAATAGCAGAGCTGTGGTACAAATCAAGGAACAAACAATAGCAGAGCTGTGGTACAAATCAAAAAACAAACAATAGCAGAGCTGTGGTACAAATCAAGGAACAAACAACAACAGAGCTGTGGTACAAATCAAGGAACAAACAATAGCAGAGCTGGGGTACAAATCAAGGTAAGCATGTTTGGATGTCGTCAGAGAAAAGGGACACGTCACGTTTCGATACCTCTGGTGGGTTGAGCACAGATAGCCCATCGTGTAGGTTTGTGCCTAATTCTAAAACAAACAAACATGAAAGAGGTTTGGACAATATTGGCACAGAGGGTTTATTAATATAGCTCTTTTTTTCTTTATACTAGGACAGAAATGTCAACAGTAGCAAAAGTAAGTTGAAATAAATCAATCCACAAATATAAGTTACACAGTTCCTTATTAGACAACTGTCCTATCGTCTCTAATTTATAAAAAAAGAACAAACCACATGGAAGGAAGCTAGTCAACACCACCTACCACCAACTCTTTAAACTATTAATAACCAACGAATAATAAGATTGACCATCACATAGTCACGCCCCAGAACTTGAAAAGGCGAGTATGTTCTTGGAAGGAATTGATTGTTTATACGCTAAAATTTGGGATTAAATCCCTTCAATTGGTACAACGCGGATAACCAGTTTGTAGCTTTACAATTAATATTAGAATTTTATTTTTAAAATGCTAACCCTATAATGACATTTCTGGTGAATTCCTGAATGCAAATTAGTGAATTTCCTTCTAGAAAATTTTTATTCCACAATATATGATCAATGAAACAAAGAACGTTATTACTTTTAGGTTTACCCTTCACATGTGACTGTCGTCTATCCTGGATTAAACCTCAATGGAAAGAGAAAGTCGTTGATGCTAGTGGAATGGCACGAGTCGTCACGTGCAGAGAACCTCCCAATCTTGCTGGGAGACGGGTTCCAGACCTCAAGGCTGAAGATTTGACTTGCTAACTTGGACTGGGATAAAATATACATTTCAGTTTATAGTAATAATAAATAAATAGTAATAATGAATAAAGTGTTTTATCAGCTTTCGTATTGTGTGGTTATTGCCTTCTTAAAGTGGCTTCCTTTTTATTAGATGCTCGTCGGTTAGGGCGCTCAACTCCCAATCTGCAGGTCTAAATCCCCGTCACACGGAATGCGTTCGCCCTTTCAGCCGTGGGGTAGTTGTAATGTGACGGTAAATACCATTATTCATTGGTAAAAGGGTGGGTCAAGAGTTGGCGGTGGGTGGTATTGACTAACTGCCTTTCCTCTAATCTATAACTTTTGAAATAGGGGCGACCCTCTTGTAGCTTTTCTCAAAACTCAAACCAAGTTATCATTCAGATAAATACAATATTTTTTCACTAATGAAGGTAGTAATGTACATAAATATTGGCCACATTGAATAGAATTAACGTGAATGCAGCGACCTCTTGTTATAATTACTTTTGGCATTGGAATCGTATCATTCGTTTATCTGTCAAATATAACTCGCTGTTTACTAATTTCGACAACTGGTGGACATAGAAAGAACCAACTTTCTGATGTCACTTAGCTGACGAGAAATGGTTTACCAGGTTTTTACTTCAGTTTACCTTACTTACGAGAAAACGTTGGTTTTTTTAATTACTGCGAAACAGTAAAAAAAAATGTTTTATTGCTAGTCAAACTGTTCATCTTCTCCCTAATATGGGTATCGAAATATGATTTTTTAGAGTTGTAAACCCTCAGATTTACGCTGAAACTTATGTCGCCACAGTAACCACAGTAAAAACAATGAAAAGTGGTAATTGCAAAAGAGAAAGTATTAAACCAGGTATTTTGTGGTTTTATTTATGGATAATATCCATAAAGAGCTATCCGTTCTGTGCTCGCCGTACTTATCTAACCTCCAATTTTAATGATAAGACCTCTCAAGATTACTGCTGACCTACCTGGAAACGTGTTCCGTGGTATCAACGTCGTTGACGTGTAACGGACATATACGTCACGAAGTCAACCTACACCGCTGAATTACCAAGGAGTGTGTTTATTTGTTCCAGCATCAATGTCGTTTATAACACCTCGATGTCGCCGTATAATTATTTTTTGTGTGTATATGTGTTCTTACCTTCAAATGATTTTCTTAGTGAGTAAAAAAAACAAAAAAACTTTTAGTGTTAAAGTAATAAACCAGAAGAAATCACGAAAAAATTTAACTTTTGATTTATTTCATTTGTTTATTTGGTGAATTTCGTATAAAGCTACTAGAAGACTATCTGTAGCAGCTGTTCCATATTTCGAAGTGATAGACTCGAGCTAAGTCAACATTACCCATCGCCATGGAATTGGTTGTAAATTATAACGTCCTTTCGAGTGAAAGAGCGAACATGTTTGATAACGGAATTCGAAAGCCCTAACCACACAATGCTCTGGAGTGCAGACACTGGGATATTGTCTACTACAGATTTGAACAGTGAGACTTTCCTAATAAACTGTTTAATAATCCTTTTCATTGTTCTTTTTATGTATTATCAGCCCGTATATAATATTTCTTGAAACGTTGTAATGATAAATGTATAGAGAACGAGTGATATATATTCACCACGAGAGGGAAACACATAGTTTAGAATTATGATGCATCGTTTCAAAGCAGTTCCTCCAGTTCGTATGTTTGTTTGAAGTCAAGCACAAAGCGTACACAATGTACTCTGTCCACAAACGGTATAGAAACCCATTTTTAGTGTTGTAAGTCCGGAGACATACTGCTGTGTCACTAGAGGGCAGTTCGTACGTAGTTATAAATTCAGCTTATTTAATAATAGTAATATACTTATATATAACTTTTGTTCAGAGTTTTTGCAAAAGTTAACATAGGATACACAATGAGCTTACCACAGATATAAAAACGTCATGTGTCTTAAGACTTGCGGATGAGCCACTTGGTACTGTTTCTGTTTCATCTGTCATTATTTTTCGATCGTAATTTTTTTATACGAGTCTCAGTCACAAATAGAGTTCCCGCTTTAAGAAAAAATATTATTTGGAAAATTGTCATCAAACATCTGTGTGTTTATTGTATTGTTAAGCATAATGGGCTATATTCGCTGCACCCATCGGAGGGAAAGAACCCCGAAGTTTAACCTTAATGCCGAGCCATCGCGTACATACTGTAGAAGCCACCTAGTAGCAAAATACGTTACCAGGATGGTTAGAAACAAGTAAAATATAGAAAACGACAACAGTTTAATCACACAAATATAAACATGAAATTTCTAAATACCATTATGTTAGTTTAATACAAAACTCAATGATTAGAAGTTCACATCCACTATTAGGTTGTTCGAAAAATAATGTTGGATTTTAAATTTTAGATTGAATAAGAAATAACAATATTCAAAATCAACGTATTAATCAGAGTAGAAACCTGGTGAATCTACACACTTTTTGTCAACAATAAACAAGACTCTTTTGCCATGACGATAAAACTTTGAAAACCTATAACTTTTGAACAACGTGTGGTCGAGTATTATCATAAAACAAGATTGGTCCTCTTTCTTCGATTGACCAATGCTGACATTTGTTTTACTCAACTTTCTAAGAATTACTTCCAATTCTTGACAGTAAACTTCCACAGTGATATTCTGGTCCTGGTTAAACAAGCTGTAATAGATAATACCGGTCACAGACAACCATACAGTGCCCACTATCTTCTGTTCGTGAAATGTTGGTTTGGGAATTGTTTTGGAGTTTCGTCACGGTTGATCCATTGTGCAGATCGTTTTCTGTTGTTGTAAAGGATCCACTTTCAGTCGCAGGTGACAATTCAGTCAAGAAATGTTTTTTTTTTTTTTGTGTTTGGCACTAAGTATCGACCGAGAATTGCGAGCTCGAATCCCCCTAACCGAACATATTTGCACTTTCAGCTGTGGGGGCGTTATAGTGGTAAAAGTATAGCACAAGAATTGGCGGTGGATGGTGTTGACTAACTGCCTTTCTTCTAGTTTACCACTAATAAATTAGGGACAGCTGGTGCAGAGAGTCCTCGTGTAGCTTTACGTGAAATTCGAAACAAACAAAGAAACCAGTTACATGATATTTATTATTGTTTCACAATACAATGATTATTTCATTCCACTTAATTTAGAGTTTAACCTTACAAGTCAAGTCTTGCACTTGCAGGTCACGGACTCGCCTCCCAGCAAGGTCAGGAGGTTCTTTACACGTGACAGGCCAGACCATTCCACTGGCATCTATGACTTTTTCTCTCCAATAAGGTAATATCCAAGCCAGACGACAGTCACAGGTCAGCGATAACCCTAAAAAAAATAATATTTTATCACTAAACTCGTGTATTTTGTGATAAAACTATAAAATAACAATAGCTGTTTGATTCACTTCACTTCAATATTTTTGTAACAAATGCCTAAAAAATAACTTAGAAAAAGCTTCGTGTACTTTAGAAGAGCGATATTTTGTGGAATACTTTGTTGCCTCAAATGACAAAATTAGCACATAAATATTTCATATATGGCTAATTTCCGGCCACTTGAGAGCAAATTGCAGAGAACAACTTATGATAAATTTTAATTATATAATAAATTAAAGTTTTAAAATTTACAAAACAGACAAGATGTGCTAGTGTTATATAACAGGAATTACAGTAATATCATTCAAGAACACAAGTATAACATTTCTGTGTTTTACTTCGAAGCGTTAATTAAAGAAAAAGACGTGTCACCAAAGGATCACAGCGCCCTCTATAAGTCTGAATATTTTCGGAATTAATAAATAAGTTTCAGTACCCTCTGATGTGTTGTTTAAATTTTATAACTACATTAAAGGTAACAGTCAAATCAAGTTTGTTTTTTAAATTTTCGCATATATATCTTTTAATTTGTTTACTTACCAAGTGCAATAAGTCTATCAAGTGAAGTAATAATTGGTTTGAAGGTTTCTTCGGCTAACACAGATATCTGATTGATAGAAATATCCAGTCTTTTGAGCTTAAACATATCCGTGAACAGATCGTCTGGAAGATAACTTATTTGGTTTCGGCTGACAAAAAAAAAGAAAAAAAAAAGAACAGACATGTGTTAAAAATGATTAATATTTAAATTCCAAATTAACGCATAAATTAATAAGACATGTTAAAATATTCACAAACATTAATCAAAATAGTACAGTAATTCTTATCAACCTCAGCGTTTCGAAAGCATAAAAAGGTCGTTAAGCCTTTTACGTTAAGTCTCAATATATATTGTTCGTGGTAAAAGAAGTCTTTGGTACGTGTTTGGTTTCATTCAAAATCCAACTTTCAAACTAATTATCAACATATAGAAATACAAAGTCCAGTTGGTAATATTTCGCCTGTTCAAAGTGAACTAAAACATTAGCACACAAATAACTTGCGTCATAGATATCAGAAACGATATAAAACGTAAATGATATACTTACTTCAAATCTATATTCTCTAGTTCTGGTGCTGGTCTTGGAAAGTTCGAATGTTTTATTTCTGTTAAGGAGTTTCTTTCAAAGTTCATGTTTATTAAAGACGAAAACTGACCCGTAGGTATTTCAGCCACTGTCTTCACACGACCAAGTGAAACAACTAGTGAGTTCATGTTAGAACGTGAAAACCCTCCATAAAACTCAGGACTTAACTCGTTAAATTCGGACATATTGGAAGAGAAAGTTGTAGACACGTCTGGTCCAAAATTCACAGCTGAAAAAACTGACCAGTCAAAACTACTTCCTAAATCAACCCATTGCATGTAAACAGAAAACTCGTTTTTGACTGATAATCCATCGAAAGCTGATAAACCGGACGATGGTTCACCTAAATATCCAAGTTTCAAGTGTACTAAGTCCAAACCGAATTTTTCCACAGAACCAAACCCCCCCAAAGAAACGGTGTGGCAAAGAAGAAATTTCTCCAGAAATGATACTAAAGTAGATAATTTGACAAGATCGAAACTGTTGATACACGAGAAACGACGAGTTATTATCGAGACCTCTACATGAATAGAAACAAGTATCAACGTTTCTACTACAAGAACAGGGATAAATGTTTTCTGTAGGAGGACAGTCTGCCTTCACTGATACACCCAGCAACAACGTCACAATGGTCAGTAAAAGGGACCAATCCTTTGATTTTCCCGACATTCCTGTAAGATAAAAGTACTTAACGAATTATTTCTTTCATACAGTAACTTAAATATGTTTTACAGACAATTTTAAACAGAGAAATACAAGTTGTACAGATTACAACAGTATGAACAGAAGTAACACTGTAACATTAACAAACAAGCACCTCACCTGAAAATATAAACTTATCCAATATAAATCAAAACGTTTCTGATGTCCAAACGAACTTGTTTTCTTTATGTTACTTGTTTTCGTGCTCTTTGTTTTATCAAGTTTTCGGTTTTTTAAATAAACTCAAGTAAACACTGATAACAGAACACGTGTTGATTCTCACTGTTATCTGTGTATCTTCAAACAGCTGGATGTGGATGTGATATCTGTTACTATGGTAAACTGAGCTGCTGAAGAAAAGATAAATTATCATATAATTCACACGTTTTATAGAAGTATTGAGATTGGAAGTGTACTGGTCTGGGCGAAACCACTACTAATATTTCTGAGGGATGTCCATCAACGTGTGTTTTTAGATTCAAAACTGGATGATATGTTAAACATGATACCAGAACTCAGTTGTATTAGTTATAGTTTTTAAGCAAATTGTGAAACAGTATTAAAAACTTTGTTGGAGTCTATGTGGAATAGTGTCCTCTATATCCGTTTGTTTGTTGTTAAAACTACACAAAGGTTAATCTGTATTGTGCTCACCACGGTTATCAAAACTTTGTTTTCAGTGTCATCCTTCCGGGGGGAAGTGTTCTATATTTACAAATAAAATACGTCACACATCGACACAGGCTGGTAATGGCTGCAACTTTACCCTAGCTGTTTTAATATGTGTTGTTGTTTTTCATATGAAATGGTGAAATGAAAAAAAAATGGTTCAATGGATTTTTAATTTCTTTTGTTCCAAATCTTAAAAACAAATTAAAATTTAATTTAGTAAAATATGAGGTCAAGGTCACATCTAAGATGTGTGGTTCTAAAATTCGTGGTTCAATCTCTGTGGTGTGCATAACGTAGAAGGCCTAAACTATTAGCTTTGTGCTTAATAATAAATTGGCAAACAACAAGTTACAAGTATCGGTCAAATTGTATTCTCTTGAATAAGAAATTCAATGGGATTTGATCGAGTTGTGTAAAATTGTGAAAAGAATCGTTAATATTAATGTCTTATCTTTTGGCCCAGCATGGCCAGGTTGTTAAGGCACTCTGCTCGTAATCTGAGGGTCTCGTTATAATGTGACAGCCATTCCTACTGTTCGTTGGTAAAAGAATAGCCCAAAAGTTGGCGGTGGATGGTGACGACTCGCTGCTTTCCCTCTAGCCTTACATTGCTAAACAAAGAACGGCTGGCCCAGATAGCTCTCGCATAGTTTTGCGAGAAATTCAAAAACAAACAAACCTCACTGAACTTTTTTTTTTAACAACCTAAATGGAATAAACTTTCTCCCGGAAAATTGGTGAGTGTGATTTTCCAAAAGGTACCTTAGAAAGTTAAAAATATTGACGTACGTGCTATGTGGTATTTGACCACAAACTTAAAATATCATATTAAGGATGAGCTATGTCTGCGAATGTAGAGAAAAAAGTAATTATTCACATTTTAATACAGGTCTTTAAGTTACCTTCGTAGCGTAAAGCCACAAAATGTAATATCTATATTCTGTCGACCGATGGGAATTGAACCTGAGATTTTAGGATTGTAACTTTGTACCGTTGAGTAAATGTCCAGATTTCGAAAGCACTCGGGTTAGAGTATTTTATAACTGATAGGTGTATGTTGTTGCTGCTTTCAGAAGGTGGTGCAAATAAAAAATACTAGAAAATTATAGGCGGAACAAATATTAATCAAATAAAAATCTGTCAAGAAATATTTAACAAAATAAACAAAGCTAATGCCCATCATGTCCTGGTGGTCAGGGCGCTTGACTCGTAATCTGAAGGTCGCGGATTCGAATCTTCATTCCACCAAACGTGCTCGCCCTTTTAGCCGTGGTAGCGTTATAATGTGACGATCAATATTCGTTGGTAAAAGAGTAGCCCAAGAGTTGGCGGTGTGTGATGATGACTAGCGGCCTTCCCGATATAGTTTATCATTTCATAAGTTGAGATCACTCCTCAACTCTACACGAGGAAAGATGATGGGAACGATCCTGTGTACTGTCGATGTTTTTTCATTCTCAACCTGCCTGGCTTGAAACCCACGTTATCAAAACAGTGGGATCCAACACAAAACATGAGCGTTCAAAGTGGTTTTGACAAAGCTTTGCATGGTGTGAAGGAGTCCAGTTCTTCCTACTGACCATCCGCACCCACTGTCGCCACCTTGCCGGTTCCTTCTCCTTGCACGGAAACAAAAAGAACCTTTTGCCTGATGCCGAACCATTTTACAACCATAAGCGATGCAGTAAACCATGTTATCATAAAACAAACATAAAGTAGCAATATCAAGACACAAAATAGTCTCACAAAGTATGTAATCCGAAAAAAAGCACCGATAGATTTATATAAAACACCAGTACAAAATGGTCGGCGCGCATTGAAGCGTGTTTGACAACTATTACGTCATAGTTGTAAAACATCAGGGAAACAGCCGAACGACCGAGAGGAACTTGAGTTCGAGGGCCTGCATATTTTGTTTCATTTTTATTCAAACACTAAAGTGTTTAAAAATATGGCAACCACACAAGAACTATACCTAACCAAAGTACAGTTTCTAAGGCAATTATTAAATTTGTTGAAAATTCACCTTTAAATCGCAAAACATTGCAGTGAAGCTTTATAGCAAATGTAGGTGTTAAGATATAATATTAGTCTTTGGAATTCAGGAAGTGCGATATCTGGCAGTCATGATATGTTGTGACAGCGGGATATAATGACGTATATAGCAACGTATATATTACCAACACATCAAGTGATGGAAACATTGTTTGAGCCACGATAGAGTTTGTTTGGTTTAAGATTAAGCACAAAACAACACAATGAGTTGTCTGTACTTATCACGCCACGGGTATCGAAACCCAGATTTTAGCGTTCTAAGTCCTCAGACATACCGTTATGCCACTAGGGGTCTCCAAAATAAGGTATCAAAGTTATTACTAGTCTTTATTTGTTGTTTTATATTCATGCAAAACCACTTTAAACTGTCCTTAATTTTACCCTTTCAGACTAGGGTAAAATGAACTAATAATATTATCCACTGTTAATTTTTGGGCTAATCTAATCGATTGTAGCGAATTTATCTATTTACTTTATTACACGATTAAGATCCTAAAATTTAGAGTGATATTTTTTAATATTCTCTATGTTTCTGTCAGGGTGCAACCCTCACGTGCATCGTACGGTACTGTAATCATTAGGCTACCCTCGGTCCTATTATTAGTGTTTTAATATTTTTTTATTTACACACCAGATAAGTATAAGTCTTTAAATACATACCTGCATAACATAAAGTGTGCAACGAAAAGACTGATAACATGAACGCTGTCAAAATGTAACTTTATCAGCTGGACAGTTACCAGAAAGGGTAAAATAAAGGTCAAGGACGAATTTTAAAAATGGAGATAAAACTTTTCTAACGCAACACAGGCTAATACTGTGGTAAACTGTTGTACAACACAGTGACTTAACACCTTGAAGACGTGACTTTTCCGGTTTACTAATTGAACACAAAATGTACAATTATTTACAAGATTACAACTAAGCTTTCAACAACACGAACGTACATTGTTCGTTATTGGAACTAAACATTATTTTCGTCCGCAGTGGGCTCGGCGTGACCAGGTGGTCAGGACACTCGACTCGTAATCTAATGATTGCGGGTTCGAATCGCCTGGACACTAAATTTGCTCGCCCTTTCAACCGTGGGGTCGTTATAATGTAACGATCAATCCCACTATTCGTTAGTAAAAGAGTAGACCAAGAGTTGAAGGTGGGTGGTGATGACTAGTTGTCTTTCCACTGAAAGGCTAGCGCAGATAGCCCTCCTGCAACTTCGCGCGAAATTCCAAACAAACAAACAAATCGTTAGAAATTCTATCACGAAAGCAGCTTTGCCATCATGTTGTCCAACAATGAAAAAGATGGCAGAAAAAATAAATTATGACGATTCTAAAACTCCGGTCAAAATTGCATTACAGACTCTCAGTAATAGAAATAGTTCTAATAACTCAAAAATTAAAATACTTTTACATGATGCTAAGATCTTTAACCATCATGCCTATCGAATAAATTCCAAAAGAAGCAATTTGAAATTGTCGGATATGTATTTCAAAAGTTTTCTTTTAATTTCGCGCAAAACTACACGAGGGCTATCTGCGCTAGCCGTCACTAATTTAGCAGTGTAAGACTACAGGGAAGATAGTTAGTCGTCACCACCCACCGCCAACTCTTAGGAAACTCTTTTACCAATGAATAGTGGGATTAACCTCACATTATAACGCTCCGACGGCTAAAAGAGCGACCATGTTTGGTGCGAGAAGGATTCGAACCCTCGACCCGCAAATTACAGTCAAACGTTTTAACCCACCTGGCCATGCCGGACCGTTTAAAAAGTAACCTTGTTAGGGTAAACTCTTCGGTATTTATGACAAAGCTACTAAGGCCTAACACTGGGTCAAATTTTATATTTGTTGTTTGTTTTTGTATTACTAGCAAAGCAATTAAGTCTATCTCTTTTGCTTCCAATTTTGAACTATTGACCAGAGGAAGGACAAGCAGTCAACAGTACCCTACCACTCCCATCCGAGCTAAGGGATCGACTGTCACACACATTACGTCCTAACCGCTTAAAGAGGGCTAGCAGTCAACAGTACCATACCACTCCCATCCGAGCTAAGGGATCGACTGTCACACTTATTACGTGCTTACCGCTTAAAGAGGGCAAGCAGTCAACAGTATCCTGCCACTCCCATCCGAGCTAAGAGATTGACTGACACACGTATTACGTGCTTACCGCTTAAAGTGCAGGAATTTTTGTTGCATCTCAAATATTCGAAAGCAACTCGTCTTCCGGGACTCTACCATAAGCCAGACCAACTTTTTTTCTGGTTTTGTTTTGTGAAATTATAAAATAATAAATATTTTCAAAGTTAGAACATTTGTAACCGGATGTGTTGTTAATAAGATACAGTTACTTATGGTGATAAACTGTGTACTTTGATATCACGTTATATTTACTTATGTTTCTCAAATGTACGATAACGATTTATTTGTTATCAAGGCTTAGTGGCTAGGGCATTCGACGTGCAATCTGAAGGTTGCGGGTTTGAAGCCCATCTCTGAACATGGTTGCTCTTTCAGTTGCGGGCAGTTATTATATGGTTGTCAATCCCACTCCTGGTTGGTAAACGATTAGCCCAATAGTTGATGTTAGATGGTTATGACCAGCTGTCTTCCCTCTATTCTAGCTCTGATAGAGGTGCTTTGTGCCGAATTCAAAACAAATTAGTGAAGTCTCAAGTTTGGAGGTCTTGGATTTGTTGCCCGGAATTTTATATATATATGTGGTAGGGTGAGCCCCTTTACCAGCATTAAGATTATTCTCTCTCTCCAGTAACGTTTAAACTTCGAAATCCTGAAAAGAGTTTCCATCTAAACACTTTATCATATGTTGGAATGATTTTGTGTGAGTTTATATAGTTTGGTGGTATAGTACCTCAAAGCTGTTATGTACATATGTGTACGTGTCTTATTTCAGCACTTGTTCACTCCACGTATCTCTCTGAGGATGTACAATGGATACATGAATACACAGTAAATTTACTCATTGTACTTAGCCTATTTGCTTCTGAAGTGACAAAATTCTACAATTTATTCGTGGCTTGAATATAAAATTAGGTTTAGTACAGTATTCTAATAATTTGCTTCAACCAGCTCTCTTGACCCAGGAATGATAAAGTTACATATTTCACATTTTAATTATATCACAACTGATCTAACTTGTCTCATACCAATCTTATCGCTTCAGATTTAACTATTTTGACCATTAAAACATCTAATCTTATTCGCTGAAGATACAATTTCATAGCCACGAGTTGCATGTAAATATAAGGTTATCTGAACTTCTTCAGAAGGAATGGATGTTACTGACGTCACTAGTGTCTATTGTGAATATATTGTGTTACTAATATAATCGGGAAAATTGAAGATAGTGAAAGTTAAGGAATATCAGAAACTTTATTTATTTTGTTTTAAGGTCCGGCATGGCTAAACGTGTTAAAGTGTGCGACTCGTAATCTGAGGGTCGCGGGTTCGCATCCGCGTTCCACCAAACATTCTCGTCCTTTTAGCCGTGTGGGCGTTATAATGTGACGGTCAATCCTACTATTCGTTGGTAAAAGAGTAGCCCAAGAGTTGGCGGTGGGTGGTGATGACTAACTGTCTTCCCTCGAGTAGCTTTGTACGAAATTCAAAACAACCAATTTTGTTTTATTTTTGAATTTCGCGCCAAGCTACTGGAAAGCTATCTGTGCTAGCCGTCTCTAATTTAGTAATGTAAGACTAGAGAGGCAGCCAGTCTTCATCACACACCGCTAACTTTGGGCTACTTTTACCAACGAATAGTGATCGTCACATTATAACGCTACCACGGCTGAAAGGGCGAGCACGTTTGGTGGGACAGGGATGCGAACCCGCGACCCTCAGATTACGAGCAACACCGGACCACCAGGCCATGATGGGCCTTAGCTTTGTTTATTTTGTTAAATATTTCTTGACAGATTTTTATTTGATTAATATTTGTTCCGCCTATAATTTTCTAGTATTTTTTATTTGCACCACCTTCTGAAAGCAGCAACAACATACACCTATCAGTTATAAAATACTCTTACCCGAGTGCTTTCGAAATCTGGACATTTACTCAACGGGACAAATTTACAATCCTAAAATCTCAGGTTCAATTCCCATCGGTCGACAGAATATAGATATTACATTTTGTGGCTTTACGCTACGAAGGTAACTTAAAGACCTGTATTAAAATGTGAATAATTACTTTTTTCTCTACATTCGCAGACATAGCTCATCCTTAATATGATATTTTAAGTTTAAGATCAAATACCACGTAGCACGTACGTCAATATTTTTAACTTTCTAAGGTACCTTTTGGAAAATCACACATACCAATTCTCCGGGAGAAAGTTTATTCCATTTAGGTTGTTAAAAAAAAAAAAGTTCAGTGAGGTTTGTTTGTTTTTGAATTTCTCGCAAAACTATGCGAGAGCTATCTGGGCCAGCCGTTCCTAATTTAGCAATGTAAGGCTAGAGGGAAAGCAGCGAGTCATCACCACCCACCGCCAACTTTTGGGCTATTCTTTTACCAACGAATAGTAGGAATGGCTGTCATATTATAACGAAACCCTCAGATTACGAGCTGAGTGCCTCAACCACTCCGCCATACCAGGCCTGGTTCAGTAAGGAGATGGACAGTCTATATATATATATCATGATAACACATTGTTATATGATATTTATATATAAAATTAAGTTATCTATAACATTTTTAAGAATAACCTGAACATAGTGTAAGCATTCATAAGAATATTGAGTCAAACCTTAAATAACAGAAAATTTGAAAACCTTATCTTTAACGCGCCCCTACATTCAACGATAACTTCAAATTCTCAAACATAAGAACCAAATAATATTACTATTATAAAATCTGTGAAACCCTCTTTAATTGCAGTTAGGTGCTCGAATAAGGCTATAACACTTACTTGTAAAGACTGAATGTGGTAGCCTTGTTTTGTTCTTTTTGCCCCATTCTTTCATGCTAGAAGTAGAGAGAAGAATCGTATGCCATGTTTCTGGAGAGAGATGAAAGATGGCGGAACTTTGAGGATATGTTTATCATACTTTCTCTTCAACTCACTTAAAGTTACTGTCTCTACACCATCCAAATGCAGCCCATTCCAAAGGTCAACCACCCCTTTAGAAAGATAAAACTGTCTTAGCTGAAGATGACTCCAACCCTGTCAAAATCCATATCTCTGCCATACTTTACTCTGTGAAATGTTAAAAAAGGTAAGGTCTGAATTTCCCCTAAAGCTACTCGAAAGCTATCTTCTCTAGCCGTCCCTAATTTAGTAGTGTAAGACTAGAGGGAAGGCAGCTAGTCATCACCACCCACCACTCTTGGGCTACTCTTTCACCAACGAATAGTGCGATTGACAGTTACATTATAACGCCCCCACGGCTGAAAGGGCGAGCATGTTTGGTGTGACGAGGATTGGAACTCGCAACCTTCAGATTACGAGTCGAGTGCCTTAACCACCTGGCCATGCGGGGCCAAAAAATAAGACATCAATATTAACGATTCTTTTCACAATTTTAAACAACTCGATCAAACCCCATTGAATTTGTTATTCAAGAGAACACAATTTGACCGATACTTGTAACTTGTTGTTTGCCAATTTATTATTAAGCACAAAGCTAATAGTTTAGGCCTTCTATGTTATGCCCACCACAGAGATTGAACCACGAATTTTAGAACCTCACATCTTAGATATGACCTTGACCTCATATTTTACTAAATTAAATTTTAATTTGTTTTTAAGATCTGGAACAAAAGAAATTAAAAATCCATAAGACCAATTTTTGATTCATTTCACCATTTCATATGAAAAAAACAACAACACATATTAAAACATCTAGGGTAAAGATGTAGCCATTACCAGCCTGTGTCGATGTGTGACGTATTATATTTGTAAATATAGAACACTTCCGCCGGAAGGATGACACTGAAAACAAAGTTTCGATAACCGTGGTGAGCACAACACAGATTAAACTTTGTGTAGTTTTAACAACAAACAAACGAATATAGAGGACACTATTCCACATAGACTTCAACAAAGTTTTTAATATTGTTTCACAATTTGCTTAAAAACTATAACTAATAGAACTAAGTTCTAGTATCATGTTTAACATATCATTTAGTTTTGAATTTAAAAACACACGTTGATGGACATTCCTCAGAAATATTAGTAGTGGTTTCACCCAGACCAGTACACTTCCAATCTCAATACTTCTACGAAAAAGTGTGAATTATATGATAATTTATCTTTTCTTCAGCAGCTCAGTTTACCATGGTAACAGATATCACATCCACATCCAGCTGTTTGAAGATACACAGATAACAGTGAGAATCAACACGTGTTCTGTTATCAGTGTTTACCTGAGTTTGTTTAAAAACCGAAAACTTGATAAAACAAAGAGCACGAAAACAAGTAACATAAAGAAAACAAGTTCGTTTGGACATCAGAAACGTTTTGATTTATATTGGATAAGTTTATATTTTCAGGTGAGGTGCTTGTTTGTTAATGTTTTAGTGTTACTTCTGTTCATACTGTTGTAATCTGTACAACTTGTATTTCTCTGTTTAAAATTGTCTGTAAAAATTACTGTATGAAAGAAATAATTCGTTAAGTACTTTTATCTTACAGGAATGTCGGGAAAATCAAAGGATTGGTCCCTTTTACTGACCATTGTGACGTTGTTGCTGGGTGTATCAGTGAAGGCAGACTGTCCTCCTACAGAAAACATTTATCCCTGTTCTTGTAGTAGAAACGTTGATACTTGTTTCTATTCATGTAGAGGTCTCGATAATAACTCGTCGTTTCTCGTGTATCAACAGTTTCGATCTTGTCAAATTATCTACTTTAGTATCATTTCTGGAGAAATTTCTTCTTTGCCACACCGTTTCTTTGGGGGGTTTGGTTCTGTGGAAAAATTCGGTTTGGACTTAGCACACATGAAACTTGGATACTTCGGTGAACCATCGTCCGGTTTATCAGCTTTCGATGGATTATCAGTCAAAAAACGAACTTCTTGTTTACATGCAATGGGTTGATTTAGGAAGTAGTTTTGATTGGTCAGTTTTTTCAGCTGTGAATTTTGGACCAGACGTGTCTACAACTTTCTCTTCCAATATGTCCGAATTTAACGAGTTAAGTCCTGGGTTTTATGGAGGGTTTTCACGTTCTAACATGAACTCACTAGTTGTTTCACTTGCTGGTCTGAAGACAGTGGCTGAAATACCTACGGGTAAGTTTTCGTCTTTGATGAACGTCAACTTTGGAAGAAACTCCTTAAGAGAAATAAAACGTTCGAACTTTCCAAGACCAGCACCAGAACTGGAGAATATAGATTTGAAGTAAGTATATCATTTACGTTTTATATCGTTTCTGTTATCTATGACGTAAGTTATTTGTGTGCTAATGTTTTAGTTCACTTTGAATAGACAAAATATTACCAACTGGACTTTGTATTTCTATATGTTGATAATTAGTTTGAAAGTTGGATTTTGAATGAAACGAAACACGTACGAAAGACTTCTTTTACCACGAAAAATATATATTGAGGCTTAACGTAAAAGGATTAACGACCTTTTTATGCTTTCGAAACGCTGAGGTTGATAAGAATTACTGTCCTGTTTTGATTAATTTTTGAGAATATTTTAACATGTCTTATTAGTTTATGTTTTAATTTGGAATTAAAATATTAATCATTTTTAACGCATATCTGTTCTTTTTTTTATCAGCCGAAACGAAATAAGTTATCTTCCAGACGATCTGTTCACGGATATGTTTAAGCTCAAAAGACTGGATATTTCTATCAATCAGATATCTGTGTTAGCCGAAGAAACCTTCAAACCAATTATTTCTTCGCTTGATAGACTTATTGTACTTAGTAAGTTAACAAATTAAAAGATATATATGCAAAAATTTAAAAAACAAACTTCATTCGAATGTTACCTTTAATGTAGTTATAAAATTTAAACAACATATCAGAGGGGACTGAAACTTATTTATTAATTCCGAAAATATTCAGACTTATAGAGGGCGCTGTGATCCTTTGGTGACACGTCTTTTTCTTTAATTAACGCTTCGAAGTAAAACACAGAAATGTTATACTTGTGTTCTTGAACGATATTACTGTAATTCCTGTTATATAACACTAGCACATCTTGTCCGTTTTGTTAATTTTAAAACTTTAATTTATTATATAATTAAAATTCACCATGAGTTGTTCTCTGCATTATCACAATGCCTTTAAGACTCTTCCGTAACTATAACTTTTTCTTTGTGGATTACAAAATTCCTCCTGACTTGTTCTTTGAATAACATTCAGTGTTTCCACAAGTTTAACATCGTGTGTTTTGGTTCTAAATACTTGAAAAATATCACTATTCGAATATTCTTTCTAGAAAAGGTTATAACATGATATTTTAACCATAAGTCCATCCGTGGCTGCAATTTGCTCTCAAGTGGCCGGAAATTAGCCATATATGAAATATTTATGTGCTAATTTTGTCATTTGAGGCAACAAAGTATTCCACAAAATATCGCTCTTCTAAAGTCCACGAAGCTTTTTGTAAGTTATTTTTTAGGCATTTGTTGCAAAAATATTGAAGTGAAGTGAATCAAACAGCTATTGTTGTTTTATAGTTTTATCACAAAAATACACGAGTTTAGTGATAAAAATATTATTTTTTTTAGGGTTATCGCTGACCTGTGACTGTCGTCTGGCTTGGATATTACCTTATTGGAGAGAAAAAGTCATAGATGCCAGTGGAATGGTCTGGCCTGTCACGTGTAAAGAACCTCCTGACCTTGCTGGGAGGCGAGTCCGTGACCTGCAAGTGCAAGACTTGGCTTGTAAGGTTAAACTCTAAATTAAGTGGAATGAAATAATCATTGTATTGTGAAACAATAATAAATATCATGTAACTGGTTTCTTTGTTTGTTTCGAATTTCACGTAAAGCTACACGAGGACTCTCTGCACCAGCTGTCCCTAATTTAGTAGTAGTAAACTAGAAGAAAGGCAATTAGTCAACACCTTCCACTGCCAATTCTTGTGCTATACTTTTACCACTATAACGCCCCCAGAACTGAAAGTGTAAATATGTTCGGTTACGGGGATTCCAGCTCGTAATTCTCGGTCGATACTTAGTGCGAAACGATAAAAGTATTGAGTATGTACTGCAGATGAGATATCCATGCTTTAACACCAGTCAGGACGAAACGGTCTATGCTTACGGCCGAATAAATTCCCAAGTCTTTCGGTCTTAAAATATATTTTGGTACTTAATATTGTCACCAGGTGGAATATGTATCTATTTAGAAAAAAAATCAAATTGTTTGACAAATAATGGCGGAGGTTTACATTGAAGTTTTAGTCATTTATAAGGATAAGATACCAGTTTTTTTTATAACTCCATATAAACCATTGAAACATTAAAGCTTTCTTTTATTCAACAAACATCACAAACAACTCCCAATATCAACCAAGCATGGAGCTAAGGAACCACCTCTGAACGTACAAATATGGTTTAAAAGTTTCGTAATAAAGATGTAAGTCTTGAAGATAAGGAGGTCAGAGGATGTCCTTCTGCTGTTAAAAATTATTAATTAACAGCATTAGTGGAAAGAAACCCGCGCCAAAATGTTTGAGAAATGACACAAGAATCGTGTGTTCACATTTCGATAATTTCGAACCACCTCGAGCAAACTGACAAAGTGAGAAAGTTCTACAAGTGGGTTCTACACTAACTCAGTGATAATCAGAAAAAATCGCCGTTTTAAACTTTGTTCTATGCTGATTTTGCGCAATAAAAATATCCCATTTCTTGAATGAATTGTAACCTGCGACGAAAAGTGGATCCTTTACAACAACAGAAAACAATTTGCACAATGTATCAACCGTGACGAAACTCCAAAACAATTCCCAAACCAACGTTTCATCAACAGAAAGATTGTGGTCACTGTATGATTGTCTGTGACCGGTATTATCTATTACAGCTTGTTTAACCAGGACCAGAATATCACTGTGGAAGTTCACTGTCAAGAATTGGAGGTAATTCTTAGAAAGTTGAGTATAACAAATGTCAGCATTAGTCAATCGAAGAAAGAGTACCAATCTTATTTCATGATAACACTCGACCACATGTTGTTCAAATGACGCCCCAGAAGTTCAACAAATTGGGTTATTGTCTCATCCTCCTTACTCCCCAGACATGTCACCCACCGACTACCACTTTTTCAATTATTTGAACAACTTTTTACAGGACAAAATATTCAACAACAGAGCAGCAGCAGAGAATGGCTTTAAATAATTTTTAAGTTGTAGGTCTTCAACGTTTTATCGTCATGGCAAAAAGAATCTTGTTTATTGTTGGCAAAATGTGTGTAGATTCACCAGGTTTCTATTTGATTAATAGCGTTGGTTTTGAATATTGTTATTTCTTATTCAATCTAAAACTTAAAATCCGCCATTATATTTTGAACAACCTAATAGTGGATGTGAATTTCTAATCATTGAGTTTTGTATTAAACTTACATAATGGTGTTTAGAAATTTCATGTTTATATTTGTGTTGTTAAACTGTTGTGGTTTTCTATGTTTTACTTGTTTTTAATCATCCTGGTAACGTATTTTGATGCTAGGTGGCTGCTGCAGTATGTACTCGATGGCTCAGCATTAATCGGAGGTTCTTTCCCTCCGATGGGCGCAGCGAATATAGCCCATTATGCTTAACAATACAATAAAAACACAGCTGTTTGATGAAAATTTTCTAAATAATATATTTTTCCTTAAAGCGTAAACTCTATTTCTGACTGAGACTCGTATAAAAAAAATTACGGTCGAAAAATAATGACAGAGGAAACAGAAACAGTACCAAGTGGCTCATCCGCAAGTCTTAAGACTTATGAAGTTTTTAAAACTGTGGTAAGCTCATTGTGTATCCTATGCTAACTTTTGCAAAAGCTCTGAACAAAAGCTATATATAAGTATATTACTATTTTTAAATAAGCTGAATTTATAACTACGTACGAACTGCCCCCTAGTGACACAGCAGTATGTCTCCGGACTTACAACACTAAAAATGGGTTTCTACACCGTTTGTGGACAGAGCCTATTGTGTACGCTTTGTGCTTGACTTCAAACAAACATACGAACTGGAGGAACTGCTTTGAAACGTTGCATCATAATTCTAAACTATGTGTTTCCCTCTCGTGGTGAATATATATAACTCGTTCTCTATACATTTATCATTACAACGTTTCAAGAAATATTCTATACGGGCTGATAATACATAAAAAGAACAATGAAAAGGATTATTAAACAGTTTACTAAGAAAGTCTCACTGTTTAAATCTGTAGTAGACAATATCCCAGTGTCTGCACGCCAGAGCATTGTGTGGTTAGGGCTTTCGAATCAAATATGTTCGCTCTTTCAAACAAAAGGACGTTATAATTTGACAACCAATTCCATGGCGATGAGTAATGTTGACTTGGCTCGAGTCTATCACTTCGAAATTTGGAACAGCTGGTACAGATCGCCCTCTAGTAGCTTTATACGAAATTCACCAAATAAACAAATGAAATAAATCAAAAGTTAAATTTTTTCGTGATTTCTTCTGGTTTATTACTTTAACACTAAAGAGTTGTGTCTTTTTTCTCATTAAGAAAATCCTTTGAAGGTAAGAACACACATACACACACAAAATAATTATACGACGACATCGAGTTGTTATAAACGACATTGATGTTGGAACAAAGAAACACACTCCCTGGTAATTCAGCAGTGTTGGTGGACTTCGTGACGTATATGTCCGTTACACGTCAACGACGTTGATACCACGGAACACGGTAGGTCAGCAGTAATCTTGAGAGGTCTTATCATTAAAATTGGAGGTTAGATAAGTACGGCGAGCACAGAACGGATAGCTTTTTATGGACATTATCCATAAATAAAACCACAAAATACCTGGTTTGATACTTTCTCTTTTGCAATTACCACTTTTCATTGTTTTTACTGTGGCGACATAAGTTTCAGCGTAAATCTGAGAGTTTACAACTCTAAAAATCATATTTCGATACCCAAATTAGGGAGAAGATGAATAGTTTGGACTAGCAATAAAACATTTTTTTTACTGTTTCGCAGTAATTAAAAAAAAAAAAAACGTTTTCCCGTCAATCAGGTAAACTGAAGTAAAAATCTGGTAAACCATTTCTCGTCAGCTAAGTGACATCAGAAAGTTAGTTCTTTCTATGTCCACCAGTTGACGAAACTAGTAAACAGCGAGCTATATTTGACAGATGAACGAATGATACGATTCCAATGCCAAAAGTAATTATAACAAGAGGTTGCTGCATTCCGTTAATTCAATTCAATGTGGCCAATATTTATGTACATTACTACCTTCATTAGTGAAAAAATATTGTATTTATCTAAATGATAACTTGGTTTGAGTTTTGAGAAAAGCTTCAAGAGAGCCGACCTGAGCTACCCGCCCCTATTTCAAAAGTTACAGATTAGAGGAAAGGCAGTTAGTCAATACCACCCACCGCCAACTCTTGACCCACTCTTTTACCAACGAATAATAATATTTACCGTCACATTACAACGCCCCCTCGGCTGAAAGAACGAATGCACTCGGTGTGACGGGGATTTAGGCCCGCAGATTGGGAGTTGAGCGCCCTAACCGCCGAGCATCTAATAAAAAGGAAGCCACTTTAAGAAGGCAATAACCACACAATACGAAAGCTGATGAAACACTTTATTTATTATTAGTATTTATTTATTATTACGATACACTGAAATGTATATTTTATCCCAGTTCAAGTTAGCAAGTCAAATCTTCAGCCTTGAGGTCTGGAACCCGTCTCCCAGCAAGATTGGGAGGTTCTCTGCACGTGACGACTCGTGCCATTCCACTAGCATCAATGACTTTCTCTTTCCATTGAGGTATAATCCAGGATAGACGACAGTCACATGTGAAGGGTAAACCTAAATGTAATAACGTTCTTTGGTTAATTGATCATATATTGTGGAATAAAAATTTTCTAGAAGGAAATTCACTAGTTTGCATTCAGGAATTCACCAGAAATGTCATTATGGGGTTAGCATTTTAAAATAAAATTCAAATATTAATTGTAAAGCTGCAAACTGGTTATCCGCGTTGTGCCAATTGCAGGGATTTAATCCCAAATTTTAGCGTATAAACAATCAATTTCTTCCAAGAACATACTCGCCTTTTCAAGTTCTGGGACGTGATTATGTGATGGTCAATCTCATTATTTTTGGTTAATAATAGCTTAAAGAGTTGGTGGTAGGTGGTGTTGACTAGCTTCCTTCCATGTGGTTTGTTCTTTTTTTATAAATTAGAGACGATAGGACAGTTGTTTAATAAGGAACTGTGTAACTTATATTTGTGGATTGATTTATTTCAACTTACTTTTGCTACTGTTGACATTTTCTGTCCTAGTATAAAGAAAAAAAATAGCTATATTAAGAAACCCTCTGTGTCAATGTTGTACAAACCCTTTCTTGTTTGTTTGTTTGTTTTAGAATTAGGCACAAACCTACACAATGGGCTATCTGTGCTCAGCCCACCAAAGGTATCGAAACGTAACTAGTCCTTTTTCTCTGACGACATCCAAACATGCTTACCTTGATTTGTACCACAGCCCTGCTATTGTTTGTACAGTTATTTTTATGTGTTTGCTCTTAATTATTCTTCGTGTGGTCAAATTCTCGCGACACGCGGTTTCGAAACCACTGCTGTATCACTTTAGAATTGATAATTATATATCAATTGTTATGATATTTTAGCTCATGACAGATACATCAAGATTTATTTCTCTTTCTTTCTGCTGTTGTTTTTTTAAGAAAAAATACACTTACCAATCACACTTATTCTATCAACTGACATGAAGATTGAAGAAAATACGCCAACCAGTTACAACAATTCTATCAAGTCACGTGAACATTGGAGAAAAATACACCTACCAATTACAATAAGTCTATCAAGTCACGTGAACACTGGAGAAAAATACACCTACCAATTACAATAAGTCTATCTAGTGACGTGAAGACTGGTTTGAAAGTTTGTTCGGGTAGCACAGATATTTGATTGATGGAGATGTCGAGCGATTTCAGTTTGGGCATATCTGTAAACAGATCTTCCGGAAAAAACTTATCTGGTTTCGGCTGTTAAAAAAAGAAACAGAGACATTGGTTACATGAACAAATATTTATTTGTTTGTTTTATATTCACTGAGGTGACACCTACTTTTATTTTATTATTATGAGAAATTTAGTTTGTATCACGACATTAAACTATCATTAATTAAATAAATAACGTATTTTGTGCCTGAAAGGTGGGTGTCCACATCAATACAAGGTTTAATTTATTTCGTCACTTGGTATTTTATTGGGTGAAGGACACTTGTTAAGATTCATCGTTGGAGGATCAATAAAAAGACAATGAAGGCGGAGCTTAGTGTTATTCAAACAGTACTAAAACTGATAAAAACTTTACAAATCCTCAAAAGGTTCATATGGTTCAGAAACGACATCATCTGAATATCTTTAAAATTACTGAAATCTGCCATTAATATTAAAACACAAGCTATTGGATGATCTGTCATAAGACGAAGGGCGATTAGTATGTGAAAGGATGATGTTACTAGTATTAATGGTGTTACACGTAAATGATATACTTACTTCAAATCTATATACTCCAGTTCTGGTGCTGGTCTTGGAAAGTTCGAACGCTTTATTTCTGTTAAGTAGTTTCTTTCAAAGTTGACGTTTACCAAAGATGAAAAGTGGCCCATGGGTATTTCAGCCACTGTTTTCAAACCAGCAATTGACACAACTAATGAATTCATGTTGGAGCCTGCAAACCCTCCATAAAACCTAGGACTTAACTCATTAAATGTGGACACATTGGAAAAGAAAGTTGTGGACACTTCTGGTCCAAAGTCCACAGCTGAGAAAACTGACCAGTCAAAACTACTTCCTAAATCAACCCATTGCATGGAAACAAGAAGTTCGTTTTTGACTGATAATCCAGCGAAAGCTGATAAACCAGACAATAGTTCACCTAAGTATCCAAGTTTCGTGTGTGCTAAGTCCAAACTGAATTTTTCCACAGAACCAAACCCACCAAAGAAACGGTGTGGCAAAGAAGAAATTTCTCCAGAAATGATACTAAAGTAGATAATTGGACAGGACTGAAACTGTTGATACACGAGAAACGACGAGTTATTATCGAGACCTCTACATGAATAGAAACAAGTATCAACATTTCTACTACAAGAACAGGGATAAATGTTTTCTGTAGGAGGACAGTCCGCCTTCACTGATACACCCAGCAACAACGTCACAATGGTCAGTAAAAGTGACCAATTCTTTGATTTTCCCGACATTCCTGTAAGATAAAAGTACTTAACGAATTATTTCTTTCATACAGTAACTTAAATATGTTTTACAGACAATTTTAAACAGAGAAATACAAGTTGTACAGATTACAACAGTATGGACAGAAGTAACACTATAACATTAACAAAGAAGCACCTCACCTGAAAATATAAACTTATCCAATATAAATCAAAACGTTTCTGATGTCCAAACGAACTTGTTTTCTTTATGTTACTTGTTTTCGTGCTCTTTGTTTTATGAAGTTTTCGGTTTTTAAAGAAACTCAGGTAAACACTGATAACAGAACACGTGTTGATTTTCACTGTTATCTGTGTATCTTCAAACAGCTGGATGTGGATGTGATATCTGTTACCATGGTAAACTGAGCTGCTGAAGAAAAGATAAGTTATCATATAATTCACACTTTTTGTAGAAGTATTGAGATTGGAAGTGTACTGGTCTGGGCGAAACCACTACTAATATTTCTGAGGGATGTCCATCAACGTGTGTTTTTAGATTCAAAACTGGATGATATGTTAAACATGATACCAGAACTCAGTTGTATTAGTTATAGTTTTTAAGCAAATTGTGAAACAGTATTAAAAACTTTGTTGGAGTCTATGTGGAATAGTGTCCTCTATATCCGTTTGTTTGTTGTTAAAACTACACAAAGGTTAATCTGTGTTGTGCTCACCACGGTTATCAAAACTTTGTTTTCAGTGTCATCCTTCCGGGGACAGTGTTCTATATTTACAAATAAAATACGTCACACATCGACACAGGCTGGTAATGGCTGCAACTTTACCCTAGATGTTTTAATATGTGTTGTTATTTTCATATGAAATTGTGAAATGAAAAAAAAATGGTTCAATGGATTTTTAATTTCTTTTGTTCCAAATCTTAAAAACAAATTAAAATTTAATTTAGTAAAATATGAGGTCAAGGTCACATCTAAGATGTGTGGTTCTAAAATTCGTGGTTCAATCTCTGTGGTGTGCCTAAACTATTAGCTTTGTGCTTAATAATAAATTGGCAAACAACAAGTTACAAGTATCGGTCAAATTGTGTTCTCTTGAATAAGAAATTCAATGGGATTTGATCGAGTTGTGTAAAATTGTGAAAAGAATCGTTAATATTAATGTCTTATCTTTTGGCCCAGCATAACCAGGTTGTTAAGGCACTCTGCTCGTAATCTGAGGGTCTCGTTATAATGTGACAGCCATTCCTACTGTTCGTTGGTAAAAGAATAGCCCAAAAGTTGGCGGTGGATGGTGATGACTCGCTGCTTTCCCTCTAGCCTTACATTGCTAAACAAAGAACGGCTGGCCCAGATAGCTCTCGCATAGTTTTGCGAGAAATTCAAAAACAAACAAACCTCACTGAACTTTTTTTTTTAACAACCTAAATGGAATAAACTTTCTCCCGGAGAATTGATAAGTGTGATTTTCCAAAAGGTATCTCAAAACGTTAAAAGTATTGACGTACGTGCTACGTGGAATTTTACCTGTTTTTTGGTATTTGACAAAGTTTGATTGTAATTTTGTCCCCTTGATAAAATGTCCAGATTTCGAAAGCACTCGGGTAAGAGTATTTTATAACTGATAGGTGTATGTTGTTGCTGTCTTCAGAAGGTGGTGCAAATAAAAAATACTAGAAAATTATAGGCGGAACAAATATTAATCAAATAAAGGTCAAGAAATATTAGACAAAAGAAGCAAAGATAATACCCATCATGTTCTGGTGGTCAGGGCGCTTGACTCGTAATCTGAAGGTCGCGGGTTCGAATCTTCATTCCACCAAACGTGCTCGCCCTTTTAGCCGTGGTAGCGTTATAATGTGACGATCAATATTCGTTGGTAAAAGAGTAGCCCAAGAGTTGGCGGTGTGTGATGATGACTAGCGGCCTTCCCGATATAGTTTATCATTTCATAAGTTGAGATCACTCCTCAACTCTACACGAGGAAAGATGATGGGAACGATCCTGTGTACTGTCGATGTTTTTCAGTCTCAACCTGCCAGGCTTGAAACCCACGTTATCCAAAACAGTGGGATCCAAAACAAAACATGAGCGTTCAAAGTGATTTTGACAAAGCTTTGCATGGTGTGAAGGAGTCTAGTTCTTCCTACTGACCATCCGCACCCACTGTCGCCACCCTGCCGGTTCCTTCTCCTTGCACGGAAACGAAAAAGAACCTTTTGCCTGATGCCGAATCGTTTTTACAAACATAAGCAACGCAGTAAACCATGTTATCATAAAACAAACATAAAGTAGCAATATCAAGACAAAAAATAGTCTCACAAAGTATGTAATCCGAAAAAAAGCACCGATAGATTTATATAAAACACCAGTACAAAATGTTCGGCGCGCAGTGAAGCGTGTTTGACAACTATTACGTCATAGTTGTAAAACATCACGGAAACAGCCGAACGACCGAGAGGAACTTGAGTTCGAGGGCCTGCATATTTTGTTTCATTTTTATTCAAACACTAAAGTGTTTAAAAATATGGCAACCACACAAGAACTATACCTAACCAAAGTACAGTTTCTAAGGCAATTATTAAATTTGTTGAAAATTCACCTTTAAATCGCAAAACATTGCAGTGAAGCTTTATAACAAATGTAGGTGTTAAGATATAATATTAGTCTTTGGAATTCAGGAAGTGCAATATCTGGCAGTCATGATATGTTGTGACAGCGGGATATAATGACGTATATAGCAACGTATATATTACCAACACATCAAGTGATGGAAACATTGTTTGAGCCACGATAGAGTTTCTTTGGTTTAAGATTAAGCACAAAACAACACAATGAGTTGTCTGTACTTTCACGCCACGGGTATCGAAACCCAGATTTTAGCGTTCTAAGTCCTCAGACATACCGTTATGCCACTAGGGGTCTCCAAAATAAGGTATCAATAGTTATTACTAGTCTTTATTTGTTGTTTTATATTCATGCAAAAAACCACTTTAAACTGTCCTTAATTTTACCCTTTCAGACTAGGGTAAAATGAACTAGCCAATATTATCCACTGTTAATTTTTGGGTTAATCTAATCGATTGTAGCGAATTTATCTATTTACTTTATCACACGATCAAGATCCAAAAATTTAGAGTGATATTTTTTAATATTCTCTATGTTTCTGTCAGGGTGCAACCCTCACGTGCATCGTACGGTACTGTAATCATTAGGCTACCCTCGGTCCTATTATTTGTGTTTCAATATTTTTTTTATTTACACACCAGATAAGTATAAGTCTTTAAATACATACCTGCATAACGTAAAGTGTGCAACGAAAAGACTGATAACATGAACGCTGTCAAAATGTAACTTTATCAGCTGGACAGTTACCAGAAAGGGTAAAATAAAGGTCAAGGACGAAATTTAAAAATGGAGATAAAACTTTTCTAACGCAACACAGGCTAATACTGTGGTAAATTGATGTACAACACAGTGACGTAACACCTTGAAGACGTGACTTTTCCGGTTTACTAATTGAACACAAAATATACAGTTATTTACAAGATTACAACTAAGCTTTCAACAACACGAACGTACATTGTTCGTTATTGGAACTAAACATTATTTCCGTCGGCAGTGGGCTCGGCGTGACCAGGTGGTCAGGACACTCGACTCGTAATCTAATGATTGCGGGTTCGAATCCCCTACACACTAAATTTGCTCGCCCATTCAACCGTGGGGTCGTTATAATGTAACGATCAATCCCACTATTCGTTAGTAAAAGAGTAGACCAAGAGTTGAAGGTGGGTGGTGATGACTAGTTGTCTTTCCACTGAAAGGCTAGCGCAGATAGCCCTCCTGCAACTTCGCGCGAAATTCCAAACAAACAAACAAATCGTTAGCAATTCTATCACGAAAGCAGCTTTGCCATCATGTTGTCCAACAATGAAAAACATGGCAGAAAAAAAATAAATTATGACGATTCTAAAACTCCGGTCAAAATTGCATTAAAGACTCTCAGTAATAGAAATAGTTCTAATAACTCAAAAATTAAAATACTTTTACAAGATGCTAAGATCTTTAACCATCATGCCTATCAAATAAATTCCAAAAGCAATTTGAAATTGTCGGATATGTATTTCAAAAGTTTTCTTTTAATTTCGCGCAAAACTACACGAGGGCTATCTGCGCTAGCCGTCACTAATTTAGCAGTGTAAGACTACGGGGAAGATAGTTAGTCGTCACCACCCACCGCCAACTCTTAGGAAACTCTTTTACCAATGAATAGTGGGATTAACCTCACATTATAACGCTCCGACGGCTAAAAGAGCGACCATGTTTGGTGCGAGAAGGATTCGAACCCTCGATCCGCAAATTACGAGTCAAACGTTTTAACCCACCTGGCCATGCCGAATCGTTTAAAAAAGTAACCTTGTTAGGGTAAACTCTTCGGTATTTATGACAAAGCTACTAAGGCCTAACACTGGGTCAAATTTTATATTTGTTGTGTGTTTTTGTATTACTAGCAAAGCAATTAAGTCTATCTCTTTTGCTTCCAATTTTGAACTATTGACCAGAGGAAGGACAAGCAGTCAACAGTACCCTACCACCCCCATCCGAGTTAAGGGATAGACTGTCATTCTTATTACGTGCTTACCGCTTAAAGAGGGCAAGCAGTCAACAGTACCCTACCACCCCCATCCGAGTTAAGGGATAGACTGTCATACTTATTACGTGCTTACCGCTTAAAGAGGGCAAGCAGCCAACAGTACCCTACCACTCCCATCCGAACTAAGGGATCGACTGTCACACTTATTACGTCCTTACCGCTTAAAGAGGGCTAGCAGTCAACAGTACCATACCACTCCCATCCGAGCTAAGGGATCGACTGTCACACTTATTACGTGCTTACCGCTTAAAGAGGGCAAGCAGTCAACAGTATCCTGCCACTCCCATCCGAGCTAAGAGATTGACTGACACACGTATTACGTGCTTACCGCTTAAAGTGCAGGAATTTTTGTTGCATCTCAAATATTCGAAAGCAACTCGTCTTCCGGGACTCTACCATAGGCCAGACCAACTTTTTTTCTGGTTTTGTTTTGTGAAATTATAAAATAATAAATATTTTCAAAGTTAGAACATTTGTAACCGGATGTGTTGTTAATAAGATCCAGTTACTTATGGTGATAAACAGTGTACTTTGATATCACGTTATATTTACTTATGTTTCTCAAATGTCCGATAACGATTTATTTGTTATCAAGGCTTGGTGGCTGGGGCATTCGACTTGCAATCTGAAGGTTGTGGGTTTAAAGCCCATCTCTGAACATGGTTGCTCTTTCAGTTGCGGGGCAGTTATTATATGGTTGTCAATCCCACTCCTGGTTGGTAAACGATTAGCCCAATAGTTGATGTTAGATGGTTATGACCAGCTGTCTTCCCTCTCTTCTAGCTCTGACAGAGGTGCTTTGTGCCGAATTCAAAACAAATTAGTGAAGTCTCAAGTTTGGAGGTCTTGGATTTGTTGCCCGGAATTTTATATATATATGTGGTAGGGTGAGCCCCTTTACCAGCATTAAGATTATTCTCTCTCTCCAGTAACGTTTAAACTTCGAAATCCTGAAAAGAGTTCCCATCTAAACACTTTATCATATGTTGGAATGATTTTGTGTGAGTTTATATAGTTTGGTGGTATAGTACCTCAAAGCTGTTATGTACATATGTGTACGTGTCTTATTTCAGCACTTGTTCACTCCACGTATCTCTCTGAGGATGTACAATGGATACATGAATACACAGTAAATTTACTCATTGTACTTAGCCTATTTGCTTCTGAAGTGACAAAATTCTACAATTTATTCGTGGCTTGAATATAAAATTAGGTTTAGTACAGTATTCTAATAATTTGCTTCAACCAGCTCTCTTGACCCAGGAATGATAAAGATACATATTTCACATATTAATTATATCACAACTGATCTAACTTGTCTCATACCAATCTTATCGCTTCAGACTTAACTATTTTGACCATTAAAACATCTTATCTTATTCGCTGAAGATACAATTTCATAGCCACGAGTTGCATGTAAATATAAGGTTATCTGAACTTCTTCAGAAGGAATGGATGTTACTGACGTCACTAGTGTCTATTGTGAATATATTGTGTTACTAATATAATCGGGAAAATTGAAGATAGTGAAAGTTAAGGAATATCAGAAACTTTATTTATTTTGTTTTAAGGTCCGGCATGGCTAAACGTGTTAAAGTGTGCGATTCGTAATCTGAGGGTCGCGGGTTCGCATCCGCGTTCCACCAAACATTCTCGTCCTTTTAGCTGTGTGGGCGTTATAATGTGACGGTCAATCCTACTATTCGTTGGTAAAAGAGTAGCCCAAGAGTTGGCGGTGGGTGGTGATGACTAACTGTCTTCCCTCGAGTAGCTTTGTACGAAATTCAAAACAACCAATTTTGTTTTATTTTTGAATTTCGCGCCAAGCTACTGGAAATATCTGTGCTAGCCGTCTCTAATTTAGCAATGTAAGACTAGAGAGAAGGCAGCCAGTCTTCATCACACACCGCTAACGTTTGGGCTACTTTTTTACCAACGAATAGTGATCGTCACATTATAACGCTACCACGGCTGAAAGGGCGAGCACGTTTGGTGGGACAGGGATGCGAACCCGCGCCTCAGATCACGAGTCAACACCCGGACCACCAGGCCATGATGGGCCTTAGCTTTGTTTATTTTGTTAAATATTTCTTGACAGATTTTTATTTGATTAATATTTGTTCCGCCTATAATTTTCTAGTATTTTTTATTTGCACCACCTTCTGAAAGCAGCAACAACATACACCTATCAGTTATAAAATACTCTTACCCGAGTGCTTTCAAAATCTGGACATATTTTCAACGGGACAAAGTTACAATCCTAAAATCTCAGGTTCGATTCCCATCAGAAACTTTATTTATTTTGTTTTATGGCCCGGCATGGCCAAGCGTGTCAAGGCGTGCGACTCATAATCTGAGGTTCGCGGATTCGCATTCTCGTCCCACCAAACATGCTCGCCCTTTTAGCCGTAGGGGCGTTATAATGTGACGGTCAATCCCACTATTCGTTGGTAAAAGAGTAGTCCAAGAGTTGGCGGAGGGTGGTGATGACTAGCTGCCTTCCTCTAGTCTTACACTGCTAAATTAGGGACGGCTAGCACAGATAGCCCTCGAGTAGCTTTGTGCGAAATTCAAAAACAAAACAAACAAACATTTTGTCAACGGGACAAAGTTACAATCCTAAAATCTCAGGTTGAATTCCCATCGGTCGACAGAATATAGATATTACATTTTGTGGTTTTACGCTACGAAGGTAACTTAAAGACCTGTATTAAAATGTGAATAATTACATTTTTCTCTACATTCGCAGACATAGCTCATCCTTAATATGATATTTTAAGTTTATGATCAAATACCACGTAGCACGTACGTCAATATTTTTAACTTTCTAAGGTACCTTTTGGAAAATCACACTCACCAATTCTCCGGGAGAAAGTTTATTCCATTTAGGTTGTTAAAAAAAAAAAGTTCAGTGAGGTTTGTTTGTTTTTGAATTTCTCGCAAAACTATGCGAGAGCTATCTGGGCCAGCCGTTCTTTGTTTAGCAATGTAAGGCTAGAGGGAAAGCAGCGAGTCGTCACCATCCACCGCCAACTTTTGGGCTATTCTTTTACCAACGAATAGTAGGAATGGCTGTCATATTATAACGAAACCCTCAGATTACGAGCTGAGTGCCTCAACCACTCCGCCATACCAGGCCTGGTTCAGTAAGGAGATGGACAGTCTATATATATATATCATGATAACACATTGTTATATGATATTTATATATAAAATTAAGTTATCTGTAACATTTTTAAGAATAACCTGAACATAGTGTAAGCATTTATAAGAACATTGAATCAAACCTTAAATAACAGAAAATTTGAAAATCTTATCTTTAACGCGCCCCTACATTCAACGATAACTTCAAATTCTCAAACATAAGAACCAAATAATATTACTATTATAAAATCTGTGAAACCCTCTTTAATTGCAGTTAGGTGCTCGAATAAGGCTATAACACTTACTTGTAAAGACTGAATGTGGTAGCCTTGTTTTGTTCTTTTTTTGCCCCATTCTTTCATGCTAGAAGTAGAGAGAAGAATCGTATGCCATGTTTCTGGAGAGAGATGAAAGATGGCGGAACTTTGAGGATATGTTTATCATACTTTCTCTTCAACTCACTTAAAGTTACTGTCTCTACACCATCCAAATGCAGCCCATTCCAAAGGTCAACCACCCCTTTAGAAAAGATAAAACTGTCTTAGCTGAAGATGACTCCAACCCTGTCAAAATCCATATATCTGCCATACTTTACTCTGTGAAATGTTAAAAAAGGTAAGGTCTGAATTTCCCCTAAAGCTACTCGAAAGCTATCTTCTCTAGCCGTCCCTAATTTAGTAGTGTAAGACTAGAGGGAAGGCAGCTAGTCATCACCACCCACCACTCTTGGGCTACTCTTTCACCAACGAATAGTGCGATTGACAGTTACATTATAACGCCCCACGGCTGAAAGGGCGAGCATGTTTGGTGTGACGAGGATTGGAACCCGCAACCTTCAGATTACGAGTCGAGTGCCTTAACCACCTGGCCATGCGGGGCCAAAAAATAAGACATCAATATTAACGATTCTTTTCACAATTTTAAACAACTCGATCAAACCCCATTGAATTTGTTATTCAAGAGAACACAATTTGACCGATACTTGTAACTTGTTGTTTGCCAATTTATTATTAAGCACAAAGCTAATAGTTTAGGCCTTCTATGTTATGCCCACCACAGAGATTGAACCACGAATTTTAGAACCTCACATCTTAGATATGACCTTGACCTCATATTTTACTAAATTAAATTTTAATTTGTTTTAAGATCTGGAACAAAAGAAATTAAAATCCATAAGACCAATTTTGATTCATTTCACCATTTCATACGAAAAACAACAACACATATTAAAACATCTAGGGTAAAGATGTAGCCATTACCAGCCTGTGTCGATGTGTGACGTATTATATTTCTAAATATAGAACACTTCCCCCGGAAGGATGACACTGAAAACAAAGTTTCGATAACCGTGGTGAGCACAACACAGATTAAACTTTATGTAGTTTTAACAACAAACAAACGGATATAGAGGACACTATTCCACATAGACTTCAACAAAGTTTTAATATTGTTTCACAATTTGCTTAAAACTATAACTAATAGAACTAAGTTCTAGTATCATGTTTAACATATCATCCAGTTTTGAATTTAAAAACACACGTTGATGGACATCCCTCAGAAATATTAGTAGTGGTTTCACCCAGACCAGTACACTTCCAATCTCAATACTTCTACGAAAAGTGTGAATTATATGATAATTTATCTTTTCTTCAGCAGCTCAGTTTACCATGGTAACAGATATCACATCCACATCCAGCTGTTTGAAGATACACAGATAACAGTGAGAATCAACACGTGTTCTGTTATCAGTGTTTACCTGAGTTTGTTTAAAAAACCGAAAACTTGATAAAACAAAGAGCACGAAAACAAGTAACATAAAGAAAACAAGTTCGTTTGGACATCAGAAACGTTTTGATTTATATTGGATAAGTTTATATTTTCAGGTGAGGTGCTTGTTTGTTAATGTTATAGTGTTACTTCTGTTCATACTGTTATAATCTGTACAACTTGTATTTCTCTGTTTAAAATTCTCTGTAAAAATTACTGTATGAAAGAAATAATTCGTTAAGTACTTTTATCTTACAGGAATGTCGGGAAAATCAAAGGATTGGTCCCTTTTACTGACCATTGTGACGTTGTTGCTGGGTGTATCAGTGAAGGCGGACTGTCCTCCTACAGAAAACATTTATCCCTGTTCTTGTAGTAGAAACGTTGATACTTGTTTCTATTCATGTAGAGGTCTCGATAATAACTCGTCGTTTCTCGTGTATCAACAGTTTCAGTCCTGTCCAATTATCTACTTTAGTATTATTTCTGGAGAAATTTCTTCTTTGCCACACCGTTTCTTTGGTGGGTTTGGTTCTGTGGAAAAATTCGGTTTGGACTTAGTACACTTGAAACTTGGATATTTAGGTGAACCATCGTCCGGTTTATCAGCTTTCGATGGATTATCAGTCAAAAACGAACTTCTTGTTTCCATGCAATGGGTTGATTTAGGAAGTAGTTTTGACTGGTCAGTTTTTTTGAGCTGTGAATTTTGGACCAGACGTGTCTACAACTTTCTCTTCCAATATGTCCGAATTTAACGAGTTAAGTCCTGGGTTTTATGGAGGGTTTTCACGTTCTAACATGAACTCACTAGTTGTTTCACTTGCTGGTCTGAAGACAGTGGCTGAAATACCTACGGGTCAGTTTTCGTCTTTGGTGAACGTCAACTTTGGAAGAAACTCCTTAAGAGAAATAAAACGTTCGAACTTTCCAAGACCAGCACCAGAACTAGAGAATATAGATTTGAAGTAAGTATATCATTTACGTTTTATATCGTTTCTGTTATCTATGACGTAAGTTATTTGTGTGCTAATGTTTTAGTTCACTTTGAATAGACAAAATATTACCAACTGGACTTTGTATTTCTATATGTTGATAATTAGTTTGAAAGTTGGATTTTGAATGAAACCAAACACGTACCAAAGACTTCTTTTACCACGAACAATATATATTGAGGCTTAACGTAAAAGGCTTAACGACCTTTTTATGCTTTCGAAACGCTGAGGTTGATAATAATTACTGTCCTGTTTTGATTAATTTTTGAGAATATTTTAACATGTCTTATTAGTTTATGTTTTAATTTGGAATTAAAATATTAATCATTTTAACGCATATCTGTTCTTTTTTTCTCAGCCGAAACGAAATAAGTTATCTTCCAGACGATCTGTTCACGAATATGTTTAAGCTCAAAAGACTGGATATTTCTATCAATCAGATATCTGTGTTAGCCGAAGAAACCTTCAAACCAATATTTACTTCGCTTGATAGACTTATTGTACTTAGTAAGTTAACAAATTAAAAGATATATATGCAAAAATTTAAAAAAACAAACTTCATTTGAATGTTACCTTTAATGTAGTTATAAAATTTAAACAACATATCAGAGGGTACTGAAACTTATTTATTAATTCCGAAAATATTCAGACTTATAGAGGGCGCTGTGATTCTTTGGTGATACATGTCTTTTCCTTCTTCAATTAACGCTTCGAAGCTGAACACAGAAATGTTATACTTGTGTTCTTGAATGATATTACTGTAATTCCTGTTATATAACACTAGCACATCTTGTCCGTTTTGTTAATTTTAAAACTTCAATTTATTATATAATTAAAATTTATCATAAGTTGTTCTCTGCATTATCACAATGGCTTTAAGAGTCTTTTCTAATCATAACTTTTTCTTTGTAGATTACAGAATTCCTCCTGACTAGTTCTTTAAATAACATTCAGTGTTTGCATAAGTTTAACATCGTGTGTTTTGGTTCTAAATACTTGAAAAATATCACTATTCGAATATTCTTTCTAGAAAAGGTTATAACATGATATTTTAACCATAAGTCCATCCATGGCTTCAATTTGCTCTCAAGTGGCCGGAAATCAGCCATATATGAAATATTTATGTGCTAATTTTGTCATTTGAGGCAACAAAGTATTCCACAAAATATCGCTCTTCTAAAGTGCACGAAGCTTTTGTAAGTTATTTTTTAGGCATTTGTTGAAAAATATTGAAGTGAAGTGAATCAAACAGCTATTGTTATTTTATAGTTTTATCACAAAAATACACGAGTAAGTGATAAAAATATTATTTTTTAGGGTTATCGCTGACCTGTGACTGTCGTCTGGCTTGGATATTACCTTATTGGAGAGAAAAGTCATAGATGCCAGTGGAATGGTCTGGCCTGTCACGTGTAAAGAACCTCCTAACCTTGCTGGGAGGCGAGTCCGTGACCTGCAAGTGCAAGACTTGACTTGTAAGGTTAAACTCTAAATTAAGTGGAATGAAATAATCATTGTATTGTGAAACAATAATAAATATCATGTAACTGGTTTCTTTGTTTGTTTCGAATTTCACGTAAAGCTACACGAGGACTCTCTGCTCCAGCTGTCCCTAATTTAGTAGTAGTAAATTAGAAGAAAGGCAATTAGTCAATACCATCCACCGCCAATTCTTGTGCTATACTTTTACCACTATAACGCCCCCAGAACTGAAAGTGTAAATATGTTCGGTTACGTGGATTCCAGCTCGTAATTCTCGGTCCATACTTAGTACGAAACGATAAAAGTATTGAGTATGTACTGCAGATGAGATATCCATGCTTTAACACCAGTCAGGACGAAACGGTCTATGCTAACGGCTGAATAAATTCCCAAGTCTTTCGGTCTTAAAATATATTTTGGTACTTAATATTGTCACCAGGTGGAATATGTATCTATTTAGAAAAAAAAAATTAAATTGTTTGACAAATAATGGCGGAGATTTACATTGAAGTTTTAGTCATTTATAAGGATAAGAAACCAGTTTTTTTATAACTCCATATAAACCATTGAAACACTAAAGCTTTCTTTTATTCAAAAAACATCACAAACAACTCCCAATATCAACCAAGCATGGAGCTAAGGAACCACCTCTGAACGTACAACTATGGTTTAAAGTTTCGTAATAAAGATGTAAGTCTTGAAGATAAGGAGGTCAGAGGACGTCCTTCTGCTGTTGAAAATTATTAATTAACAGCATTAGTGGAAAGAAACCCTCGCCAAAATGTTTGAGAAGTGACACAAGAATTGTGTGTTCACATTTCGATAATTTCGAACCACCTCGAGCAAACTGACAAAGTGAGAAAGTTCTACAAGTGGGTTCTACACTAACTCAGTGATAATCAGAAAAAAATCGCCGTTTTAAACTGTGTTCTATGCTGATTTTGCGCAATAAAAATATCCCATTTCTTGAATGAATTGTAACCTGCGACGAAAAGTGGATCCTTTACAACAACAGAAAACAATTTGCACAATGTATCAACCGTGACGAAACTCAAAACAATTCCCAAACCAACGTTTCATCAACAGAAGATTGTGATCACTGTATGATTGTCTGTGACCGGTATTATGTGTTACAGCTTGTTTAACCAGGACCAGAATAACACTGTGGAAGTTTACTCTCAAGAATTGGAGGTAATTCTTAGAAAGTTGAGTATAACAAATGTCAGCATTAGTCAATCGAAGAAAGAGGACCAATCTTATTTCATGATAACACTCGACCACACGTTGTTCAAATGACGCCCCAGAAGTTCAACAAATTGGGTTATTGTCTCATCCTCCTTACTCCCCAGACATGTCACCCACCGACTACCACTTTTTCAATTATTTGAACAACTTTTTACAGGACAAAATATTCAACAACAGAGCAGCAGCAGAGAATGGCTTTAAATAATTTTTAAGTTGTAGGTCTTCAAAGTTTTATCATCATGGCAAAAAAGAATCTTGTTTTTGTTGGCAAAAGTGTGTAGATTCACCAGGTTTCTATTTGATTAATAGCGTTGATTTTGAATATTGTTATATCTTATTCAATCTAAAACTTAAAATCCGCCATTATTTTTTGAACAACCTAATAGTAGATGTGAACTTCTAATCATTGAGTTTTGTATTAAACTTACATAATGGTGTTTAGAAATTTCATGTTTATATTTGTGTTGTTAAACTGTTGTGGTTTTCTATGTTTTGCTTGTTTTTAATCATCCTGGTAACGTATTTTGATGTTAGGTGGCTTCTGCAGTATGTACTCGATGGCTCAGCATTAATCGAAGGTTCTTTCCCTCCGATGGGCGCAGCGAATATAGCCCATTATGCTTAACAATACAATAAAAACACAGCTGTTTGATGAAAATTTTCTAAATAATATATTTTTCCTTAAAGCGGGAACTCTATTTCTGACTGAGACTCGTATAAAAAAAAATTACGGTCGAAAAATAATGACAGAGGAAACAGAAACAGTACCAAGTGGCTCATCCGCAAGTCTTAAGACTTATGACGTTTTTATATCTGTGGTAAGCTCATTGTGTATCCTATGCTAACTTTTGCAAAAGCTCTGAACAAAAGCTATATATAAGTATATTACTATTTTAAATAAGCTGAATTTATAACTACGTACGAACTGCCCCTAGTGACACAGCAGTATGTCTCCGGACTTACAACAATAAAAATGGGTTTCTATACCGTTTGTGGACAAAGCACATTGTGTACGCTTTGTGCTTGACTTCAAACAAACATACGAACTGGAGGAACTGCTTTGAAACGATGCATCATAATTCTAAACTATGTGTTTCCCTCTCGTGGTGAATATATATCACTCGTTCTCTGTACATTTATCATCACAACGTTTCAAGAAATATTCTATACGGGCTGATAATACATAAAAAGAACAATGAAAAGGATTATTAAACAGTTTATTAGGAACGTCTCACTGTTTAAATCTGTAGTAGACAATATCCCAGTGTCTGCACGGCAGAGCATTGTGTGGTTAGGGCTTTCGAATCAAATATGTTCGCTCTTTCAAACGAAAGGACGTTATAATTTTACAACCAATTTCATGGCGATGGGTAATGTTGACTTGGCTTGAGTCTATCACTTCGAAATTTGGAACAGCTGGTACAGATCGCCCTCTAGTAGCTTTATACGAAATTCACCAAATAAACAAATGAAATAAATCAAAAGTTAAATTTTTTCGTGATTTCTTCTGGTTTATTACTTTAACACTAAAGAGTTGTGTCTTTTTATTCACTAAGAAAATCATTTGAAGGTAAGAACACACATACACACACAAAATAATTATACGACGACATCGAGTTGTTATAAACGACATTGATGTTGGAACAAAGAAACACACTCCCTGGTAATTCAGCAGTGGAGGTGGACTTCGTGACGTATATGTCCGTTACACGTCAACGACGTTGATACTACGGAACACGTTTCCAGGTGGGTCAGCAGTAATCTTGAGAGGTCTTATCATTAAAATTGGAGGTTAGATAAGTACGGCGAACACAGAACGGATAGCTTTTTATGGACATTATCCATAAATAAAACCACAAAATACCTGGTTTGATACTATCTCTTTTGCAATTACCACTTTTCATTGTTTTTACTGTGGTGACTGTGGCGACATAAGTTTCAGCGTAAATCTGAGAGTTTACAACTCTAAAAATCATATTTCGATACCCAAATTAGGGAGAAGATGAATAGTTTGGACTTACCAATAAAACATTTTGTTTTACTGTTTCGCAGTAATTAAAAAAAAACAAAAACGTTTTCCCGTCAATCAGGTAAACTGAAGTAAAAACCTGGTAAACCATTTCTCGTCAGCAAAGTGACATCAGAAAGTTAGTTCTTTCTATGTCCACCAGTTGCCGAAACTAGTAAACAGCGAGTTATATTTGACAGATGAACGAATGATACGATTCCAAAGCCAAAAGTAATCATAACGAGAGGTCGCTGCATTCACATTAATTCTATTCAATGTGGCCAATATTTATGTACATTACTACCTTCATTAGTGAAAAAATATTGTATTTATCTGAATGATAACTTGGTTTGAGTTTTGAGGAAAGCTACAAGAGGGCCGACCTGAGCTACCCGCCCCTATTTCAAAAGTGATAGATTAGAGCAGGGGTGTGCAACAGGCGGCCTGCAGACCACAACCCGCCCGCCAAGCCATTTAGTGTGGCCCTAGTTGTTGTAATCTAACCATGTGGCCTGATCTGTAATCCAACGCAAATGGAATATTTTTAAAAGCATCGATCCTACAGGATTCCCAGGCTTCGACTCGACAAACTTCTAAAATTATCTTTGCTTGAGAGGAGCAGGCCGAATTCGATTGGTCGGCCTCCTTAGGGCATGAATAGGTGACGTGCACTAGCACTATTGTCTACGACTCAACGTCATGTCCTGAACCTCGCCTTCGCCCACTGGCGACAATTTTCCCTAACCTCTGCTGTCCGTCATTCATTATTGGTGAAAATTTTATTACCTTTTACAGTTACTACAAGAGATTGAAGGTAAATTGATTATTATTTAGCATATTGTTGTGACTTTACTGAATTTATTAAAATTTTGCTTTCAGATGCATCTGATTCTATGTACAGTGTGACCTCGTTATTCGCGGGGTTACGTTCTTTCCCTCCCGCGAAAAGCGAAAAACCGCGAATATTGGATGCAGTTTTAAAACGTATATGTATGCGATTATATACTATATGAAATGCTTCCCAAACACTAATGATACTTATACTCATTGATGCAGTAATAATGTAGCAATATTGCATACTGTTATGTATTTCACTAAATTGTACCGTGCGTTACCGGGCTGTGCTTTGCCGTTTGCGTTGTTGGGGAAGCTGAGGCAGTCAGCCAATAGCAGTCAATCTTGTTTGGTGAAGACGACAATTGATAAAACGGCTTGATTGAGTAAATACAGCAGAAATCTCCTCGAAAAGCCCTTTCAGTCTCTGTGACCTACAAAACGCAGTTCGCGCACAACCCGCGAATGGCGAACCGCGAATAGGCGAGGTCACACTGTATTTTTGCTATTCTCAATTAATTTAAGTACCGGAAGGCTATGATCGGGATGCCAATTTAGAAACATGTGTTTCTGTCCATAAGAGGTTCCATGTGTAAATAAATTCTATGTTTTTTGCTACTTTGCTATTTTCGTGAGAATAATTTTTGTTTTGATTTCAGGGCTAGTAAAATGTCAGCAGTTAAGAAACGAAAAATTGATGATGAGGGAAGGTTATTCAACAGTGAATGGTGCACAAAATATCTTGTTGTCCCACATAATCAAGGTGTTGTCTGCCTCGTCTGTCAAACTACAATTGCAATCATGAAAGAGTACAATATTAAGCGACATTACGCAACTAAGCACTCCTCCCAGTTTGATGAAATTGTTGGTCAGGCACGAAAGGACAAAATTGAACATTTAAAACATCCATTGAAAAGCAACAAGGTGTTTTTACCACTTTCAAGAAAAATTCAGAACTGGTGACAAAACTGAGTTTTAAGCTTTGTGAATGTATGGCAGAAAAGGAAAGCCTTTCAGTGATGGAGAATTTATTAAAATTGTTTAACAATATTCACAGAATATGCATGTCCAGAGAAAAATATTTGGTGGAACAAACTAGCCTTTTCCGCTTTACTGTCTCACGCAGGACAAAAGATCCTTCAGAGGACATCAAAGAAACTTTGAAAAGAGATTGAATTCGTGTGAAGCTTTCAGTCTGGCTTTGGATGAAAGCACTGATATCAATGACACATCCAACTTGTCATTTTCATCAGAGCTGTTACTGCAGGCTTTGATGTTTTCGAAGAGTTTTTAGATATGGCAAGCCTTTCCTCCACAACCACAAAACAGGATATTTGTGAACAAGTGCTTAAGGTTGTAGAAAAGTTTGAACTGAATCCTTATAAATTATGTGGTGTTACAACAGATGGTGCTCCTTCCATGACAGGTAGGACAAATGGATTCACCAAGAAATTTCTAACTGCAATTGGAGCACAAGACGTAGTTGTAAGCCATTGCATTATTCACCAAGAGAGCTTGTGCACCAAAGTTCTGGATTTTGCAGAAGTCATGAAAAATGTCGTCCAATGCGTAAATTATATTCGAACACGAGGATTAAATCATCGACAATTTAAAACTTTTTTAGATGAGCTGGACAGTGAGTATTCAGATGTTTTGTACTTCTCTGCTGTACGTTGGCTTAGTATAGAGCTGCTACTTTGAAGAGATTCTGGAATCTGCGAGAGGAGATTAAGTTCTTCATGGAGAGCAAACGTCAGAATGTGGACTTCTTGAGCAATGAGAACTGGCTGAATGACTTAGCATTCCTCACAGACATTACACAGCATCTGTCTGATTTAAACTTAAAACTACAAGGGAAAAGTCAACTTGTGAATAAGTTGTTTGAGCATATTTGTGCTTTTGAGAAGAAATTGGAACTTTTCCAGGTTCAGTTGAGAAGAAGCCATATTGACCCATTTTACATGTCTTGCAACCAGGAAACTGGAATTTCCATATCTGGATTGCACCAAATATGGAACCAGTGTACAAAGCTGCGTGATGAGTTTGCAAACAGATTTCCAGATTTCAGACAAACTGAAATTAGATTGAAATTGTTCGCTCAACCTTTTGATTTGGCAGTGGAAGACAGTCCTGATGATTGCCAAATGGAACTCATTGAACTGCAGGCTGACATGGACACTAAAAAGGAAACCTCTGAAAACAGTTTGCTAGACTTTTACAAACTCTGTGTACGTGAAAAGTTTCCCCAATTTGTCCCGTCATGCACAAAAGGTGCCTCCCCTTTTTGAGTAGCACCTACTGCTGTGAGCAATTTTTACCAAAATGAGCTCATCAAAACCAAATGTTAGAAGTCAGCAACTGACTGATGAACATTTGACCAGTCAGTTAAGAGTGGCAACCACTTCTGTCAAAGCTGATATTGACAAGCTCTGCAAGGACTCTAAATTTCAAGTGTCGCACTAAAATGATCACTCATGCAAAAAAATATAAAATATTATTGCTTGCATTTTGAAAATTTTTAATTTATTGTGCATGTACACGAATAAGCTTGTTTCTAAGTGGCCCCTTGATTGATGAAGTTGGTTATATGGCCCACCGACGAAAATGTTGCACACCCTGGATTAGAGGAAGGACAGCTAGTCAATACCACCCACCGCCAACTCTTGACCCACTCTTTTACCAACGAATAATGGTATTTGCCGTCACATTACAACGCCCCACGGCTGAAAGAGCGAACGCATTCGGTGTGACAGGGATTTAGACCCGCAGATTGGGAGTTGAGCGCCCTAACCGCCGAGCATCTAATCAAAGGAGGCCACTTTAAAAGGCAATAACCACACAATGCAAAAGTTCATAAAACACTTTATTTATTATTACTATTTATTTATTATTACTATACACTGAAATGTATATTTTATCCCAGTTCAAGTTAGCAAGTCAAATCTTCAGCCTTGAGGTCTGGAACCCGTCTCCCAGCAAGATTGGGAGGTTCTCTGCACGTGACGACTCGTGCCATTCCACTAGCATCAATGACTTTTCTTTCTTTCCAGGTATAATCCAGGATAGACGACAGTCACATGTAAAGGGTAAACCTATATGTAATAACGTTCTTTGGTTAATTGATCATATATTGTGGAATAAAAATTTTCTAGAAGGAAATTCACTAGTTTGCATTCAGGAATTCACCAGAAATGTCATTATAGGGTTAGCATTTTAAAAATAAAATTCAAATATTAATTGTAAAGCTGCAAACTGGTTATCCACGTCGTTACCAATTGCAGGATTTAATCCCAAATTTTAGCGTTTAAACAATCAATTTCTTCCAAGAACATACTCGCCTTTTCAAGTTCTGGGGCGTGATTATGTGATGGTCAATCTCATTATTTTTGGTTAATAATAGCTTAAAGGTTGGTGGTAGGTGGTGGTGTTCAGCTTCCTTCCATGTGGTTTGTTCTTTTTTATAAATTAGAGACAATAGGACGGTTGTCTAATAAGGAACTGTGTAACTTATATTTGTGGATTGATTTATTTCAACTTACTTTCGCTTCTGTTGACATTTTCTGTCCTAGTGTAAAAAAAGAGAGACTTATATTAATAAACCCTCTGTGCCAATATTGTCCAAACCTCTTTCATGTTTGTTTGTTTTGTTTTAGAATTAGGCACAAACCTACACAATGAGCTATCTGTGCTCAGCCCAAAAGTATCAGAGCGTAACTGGTCCTTTTTTCTCTGACGACATCAAACATGCTTACCTTGATTTGTACCACAGCCCTGCTTTATTGTTTGTACAGTTATTTTTTGTGTGTTTGCTCTTAATTATTCTTCGTGTGGTCAAATTCTCGCGACACGCGGTTTCAAATACTGCTCTGTATCACTTTAAAATTGATAATTATCTATCAATTGTTATATTTTAGCTCATGACAGATACATCAAGATTTATTTATCTTTTCTTTCTGCTGTTGTTTTTTTTAAGAAAAATACACTTACCAATCACACTTATTCTATCAACTGACATGAAGATTGAAGAAAATACGCCAACCAGTTACAACAATTCTATCAAGTCACGTGAACATTGGAGAAAAATACACCTACCAATTTACAATAAGTGTATCTAGTGACGTGAAGACTGGTTTGAAAGTTTGTTCGGGTAGCACAGATATTTGATTGATGGAGATGTCGAGCGATTTCAGTTTGGGCATATCTGTAAACAGATCTTCCGGAATAAAACTTATCTGGTTTCGGCTGTTAAAAACAGAAACAGAGACATTGGTTACATGAACAAATATTTATTTGTTTGTTTTATATTCACTGAGGTGTGACACCTACTTTTATATTATTATTGTAAATTTTAGTTTGTATCACGACATTAAACTATCATTAATTAAATAAATAATGTATTTTATTGCCTGAGAGGTGGGTGTCCACATCAATACAAGGTTTAATTTATTTCGTCACTTGGTATTTTATTGGGTGAAGGACACTTGTTAAGATTCATCGTTGGAGGATCAATAAAAAAAAGACAATGAAGGCGGAGCTTAGTGTTATTCAAACAGTACTAAAACTGATAAAAACTTTACAAATCCTCAAAAGGTTCATATGGTTCAGAAACGACATCATCTGAATATCTTTAAAATTACTGAAATCTGCCATTAATATTAAAACACAAGCTATTGGATGATCTGTCATAAGACGAAGGGCGATTAGTATGTGAAAAAATGATGTTACTAGTAAAATGGTGTTACACGTAAATGATATACTTACTTCAAATCTATATACTCCAGTTCTGGTGCTGGTCTTGGAAAGTTCGAACGCTTTATTTCTGTTAAGTAGTTTCTCCAAAAGTTGACGTTTACCAAAGATGAAAAATGGCCCATGGGTATTTCAGCCACTGTTTTCAAACCAGCAATTGACACAACTAATGAATTCATGTTGGAGCACTGCAAACCCTCCATAAAACCTAGGACTTAACTCATTAAATGTGGACACATTGGAAAAGAAAGTTGTGGACACTTCTGGTCCAAAGTCCACAGCTGAAAACTGACCAGTCAAAACTACTTCCTAAATCAACCCATTGCATGGAAACAAAGAGTTCGTTTTTGACTGATAATCCATGGAAAGCTGATAAACCAGACAATAGTTCACCTAAGTATCCAAGTTTCGTGTGTACTAAGTCCAAACTGAATTTTCCACAGAACCAAACCCACCAAAGAAACGGTGTGGCAAAGAAGAAATTTCTCAGAAATGATACTAAAAGTAGATAATTGGACAGGACTGAAACTGTTGATACATGAGAAACGACGAGTTATTATCGAGACCTCTACATGAATAGAAACAAGTATCAACATTTCTACTACAAGAACAGGGATAAATGTTTTCTGTAGGGAGGACAGTCCGCCTTCACTGATACACCCAGCAACAAAACGTCACAATGGTCAGTAAAAGTGACCAATTCTTTGATTTTCCCGACATTCTGTAAGATAAAAAAGTACTTAAATAACGAATAATTTTATGCAGTAACTTAAATATGTTTCACAGACATAAACTCACAGAACAATTTTAAACAGAGAAATACAAGTTGTACAGAATTACAACAGTATGAACAGAAGTAACACTATAACATTAACAAACAAGCACCTCACCTGAAAATATAAACTTATCAATATAAATCAAAACGTTTCTGATGTCCAAACGAACTTGTTTTCTTTATGTTACTTGTTTTCGTGCTCTTTGTTTTATGAAGTTTTCGGTTTTTAAACAAACTCAGGTAAACACTGATAACAGAACACGTGTTGATTCTCACTGTTATCTGTGTATCTTCAAACAGCTGGATGTGGATGTATAAATCTTACCATGGTAAACTGAGCTGCTGAAGAAAAAGATAAATTATCATATAATTCACACTTTTCGTAGAATTGAGATTGGAAGTGTACTGGTCTGGGTAAAACTACTAATATTTCTGAGGGATGTCCATCAACGTGTGTTTTAGATTCAAAACTGGATGATATGTTAAACATGATACTAGAACTCAGTTGTATTAGCTATAGTTTTTTAAGCAAATTGTGAAACAATATTAAAACTTGTTGGAGTCTATGTGGAATAGTGATCCTCTATATTCGTTTGTTTGTTGTTAAAACTACATAAAGGTTAATCTGTGTTGTGTACTCACCACGGTTATCGAAATTTTGTTTTCAGTGTCATCCTTCCGGGGACAGTGTTCTATATTTACAATATAATACGTCACACATCGACACAGGCTGGTAATGGCTGCAACTTTACCCGAGCTGTTTTTTAATATGTGTTGTTATTTTTCATATGAAATGGTGAAATGAAAAAAAACATGGTTCAATGGATTTTAATTTCTTTTGTTCCAAATCTTAAAAACAAATTAAAATTTAGTAAAATATGAGTCAAGGTCACATCTAAGATGTGAGGTTCTAAATTGTGGTTCAATCTCTGTGGTGTGCCTAAACTATTAGCTTTGTGCTTAATAATAAATTGGCAAACAACAAGTTACAAGTATCAGTCAAATTGTGTTCTCTTGAATAAGAAATTCAATGGGATTTGATCGAGTTGTGTAAAATTGTAGAAAAAGAATCGTTAATATTAATGTCTTATCTTTTTGGCCAGCATAACCAGGTTGTTAAGGCACTCTGCTCGTAATCTGAGGGTCTCGTTATAATGTGACAGCCATTCCTACTGTTCGTTGGTAAAGAATAGCCCAAAAGTTGGCGGTGGATGGTGATGACTCGCTGCTTTCCCTCTAGCCTTACATTGCTAAACAAAGAGCTGGCCAGATAGCTCTCATAGTTTTGCG
>NC_134830.1:154047594-154093437 GCF_004210375.1 Tachypleus tridentatus
GAAACTTGGATACTTAGGTGAACTATTGTCTGGTTTATCAGCTTTCGCTGGATTATCAGTCAAAAACGAACTTCTTGTTTCCATGCAATGGGTTGATTTAGGAAGTAGTTTTGACTGGTCAGTTTTCTCAGCTGTGGACTTTGGACCAGAAGTGTCCACAACTTTCTTTTCCAATGTGTCCACATTTAATGAGTTAAGTCCTAGGTTTTATGGAGGGTTTGCAGGCTCCAACATGAATTCATTAGTTGTGTCAATTGCTGGTTTGAAAACAGTGGCTGAAATACCCATGGGCCACTTTTCATCTTTGGTAAACGTCAACTTTGAAAGAAACTACTTAACAGAAATAAAGCGTTCGAACTTTCCAAGACCAGCACCAGAACTGGAGTATATAGATTTGAAGTAAGTATATCATTTACGTGTAACACCATTAATACTAGTAACATCATCCTTTCACATACTAATCGCCCTTCGTCTTATGACAGATCATCCAATAGCTTGTGTTTTAATATTAATGGCAGATTTCAGTAATTTTAAAGATATTCAGATGATGTCGTTTCTGAACCATATGAACCTTTTGAGGATTTGTAAAGTTTTTATCAGTTTTAGTACTGTTTGAATAACACTAAGCTCCGCCTTCATTGTCTTTTATTGATCCTCCAACGATGAATCTTAACAAGTGTCCTTCACCCAATAAAATACCAAGTGACGAAATAAATTAAACCTTGTATTGATGTGGACACCCACCTCTCAGGCACAAAATACATTATTTATTTAATTAATGATAGTTTAATGTCGTGATACAAACTAAAATTCTCATAATAATAAAATAAAAGTAGGTGTCACCTCAGTGAATATAAAACAAACAAATAAATATTTGTTCATGTAACCAATGTCTCTGTTTCTTTTTTTAACAGCCGAAACCAGATAAGTTTTATTCCGGAAGATCTGTTTACAGATATGCCCAAACTGAAATCGCTCGACATCTCCATCAATCAAATATCTGTGCTACCCGAACAAACTTTCAAACCAGTCTTCACGTCACTAGATAGACTTATTGTAATTGGTAGGTGTATTTTTCTCCAGTGTCACGTCACTAGATAGACTTATTGTAATTGGTAGGTGTATTTTTCTCCAGTGTTCACGTCACTAGATAGACTTATTGTAATTGGTAGGTGTATTTTTCTCCAATGTTCACGTCACTAGATAGACTTATTGTAATTGGTAGGTGTATTTTTCTCCAATGTTCACGTGACTTGATAGAATTGTTGTAACTGGTTGGCGTATTTTCTTCAATCTTCATGTCAGTTGATAGAATAAGTGTGATTGGTAAGTGTATTTTTTCTTAAAAAAACAACAGCAGAAAGAAAGAGAAATAAATCTTGATGTATCTGTCATGAGCTAAAATATCATAACAATTGATATATAATTATCAATTCTAAAGTGATACAGCAGTGGTTTCGAAACCGCGTGTCGCGAGAATTTGACCACACGAAGAATAATTAAGAGCAAACACATAAAAATAACTGTACAAACAATAGCAGGGCTGTGGTACAAATCAAGGTAAGCATGTTTGGATGTCGTCAGAGAAAAAGGACTAGTTACGTTTCGATACCTTTGGTGGGCTGAGCACAGATAGCCCATTGTGTAGGTTTGTGCCTAATTCTAAAACAAACAAACAAACAAGAAAGAGGTTTGTACAACATTGACAAAGAGGGTTTCTTAATATAGCTATTTTTTTTCTTTATACTAGGACAGAAAATGTCAACAGTAGCAAAAGTAAGTTGAAATAAATCAATCCACAAATATAAGTTACACAGTTCCTTATTAAACAACTGTCCTATCGTCTCTAATTTATAAAAAAAGAACAAACCACATGGAAGGAAGCTAGTCAACACCACCTACCACCAACTCTTTAAGCTATTATTAACCAAAAATAATGAGATTGACCATCACATAATCACGTCCCAGAACTTGAAAAGGCGAGTATGTTCTTGGAAGAAATTGATTGTTTATACGCTAAAATTTGGGATTAAATCCCTGCAATTGGCACAACGCGGATAACCAGTTTGCAGCTTTACAATTAATATTTGAATTTTATTTTTAAAATGCTAACCCCATAATGACATTTCTGGTGAATTCCTGAATGCAAACTAGTGAATTTCCTTCTAGAAAATTTTATTCCACAATATATGATCAATTAACCAAAGAACGTTATTACATTTAGGTTTACCCTTCACATGTGACTGTCGTCTATCCTGGATTATACCTCAATGGAAAGAGAAAGTCATTGATGCTAGTGGAATGGCACGAGTCGTCACGTGCAGAGAACCTCCCAATCTTGCTGGGAGACGGGTTCCAGACCTCAAGGCTGAAGATTTGACTTGCTAACTTGAACTGGGATAAAATATACATTTCAGTGTATCGTAATAATAAATAAATACTAATAATAAATAAAGTGTTTCATCAGCTTTCGTATTGTGTGGTTATTGCCTTCTTAAAGTGGCTTCCTTTTTATTAGATGCTCGGCGGTTAGGGCGCTCAACTCCCAATCTGCGGGCCTAAATCCCCGTCACACCGAGTGCATTCGTTCTTTCAGCCGAGGGGGCGTTGTAATGTGACGGTAAATATTATTATTCGTTGGTAAAAGAGTGGGTCAAGAGTTGGCGGTGGGTGGTATCGACTAACTGCCTTTCCTCTAATCTATAACTTTTGAAATAGGGGCGGGTAGCTCAGGTCGGCTCTCTTGTAGCTTTTCTCAAAACTCAAACCAAGTTATCATTTAGATAAATACAATATTTTTTCACTAATGAAGGTAGTAATGTACATAAATATTGGCCACATTGAATTGAATTAACGGAATGCAGCAACCTCTTGTTATAATTACTTTTGGCATTGGAATCGTATCATTCGTTCATCTGTCAAATATAGCTCGCTGTTTACTAGTTTCGTCAACTGGTGGACATAGAAAGAACTAACTTTCTGATGTCACTGAGCTGACGAGAAATGGTTTACCAGGTTTTTACTTCAGTTTACCTTACGAGAAAACGTTGGTTTTTTTAATTACTGCGAAACAGTAAAAAAAAATGTTTTATTGCTAGTCCAAACTATTCATCTTCTCCCTAATTTGGGTATCGAAATATGATTTTTAGAGTTGTAAACTCTCAGATTTACGCTGAAACTTATGTCGCCACAGTAAAAACAATGAAAAGTGGTAATTGCAAAAGAGAAAGTATCAAACCAGGTATTTTGTGGTTTTATTTATGGATAATGTCCATAAAAAGCTATCCGTTCTGTGCTCGCCGTACTTATCTAACCTCCAATTTTAATGATAAGACCTCTCAAGATTACTGCTGACCTACCGTGTTCCGTGGTATCAACGTCGTTGACGTGTAACGGACATATACGTCACGAAGTCCACCTACACTGCTGAATTACCAGGGAGTGTGTTTCTTTGTTCCAACATCAATGTCGTTTATAACAACTCGATGTCGTCGTATAATTATTTTGTGTGTGTATGTGTGTTCTTACCTTCAAAGGATTTTCTTAATGAGAAAAAGACACAACTCTTTAGTGTTAAAGTAATAAACCAGAAGAAATCACGAAAAAATTTAACTTTTGATTTATTTCATTTGTTTATTTGGTGAATTTCGTATAAAGCTACTAGAGGGCGATCTGTACCAGCTGTTCCAAATTTCGAAGTGATAGACTCGAGCCAAGTCAACATTACTCATCGCCATGGAATTGGTTGTCAAATTATAACGTCCTTTTGTTTGAAAGAGCGAACATATTTGATTCGAAAGCCCTAACCACACAATGCTCTGGCGTGCAGACACTGGGATATTGTCTACTACAGATTTAAACAGTGAGACTTTCTTAGTAAACTGTTTAATAATCCTTTTCATTGTTCTTTTTATGTATTATCAGCCCGTATAGAATATTTCTTGAAACGTTGTAATGATAAATGTATAGAGAACGAGTGATATATATTCACCACGAGAGGGAAACACATAGTTTAGAATTATGATGCAACGTTTCAAAGCAGTTCCTCCAGTTCGTATGTTTGTTTGAAGTCAAGCACAAAGCGTACACAATAGGCTCTGTCCACAAACGGTGTAGAAACCCATTTTTAGTGTTGTAAGTCCGGAGACATACTGCTGTGTCGCTAGGGGGCAGTTCGTACGTAGTTATAAATTCAGCTTATTTTAAAAATAGTAATATACTTATATATAGCTTTTGTTCAGAGCTTTTGCAAAAGTTAACATAGGATACACAATGAGCTTACCACAGTTTTAAAAACTTCATAAGTCTTAAGACTTGCGGATGAGCCACTTGGTACTGTTTCTGTTTCCTCTGTCATTATTTTTCGACCGTAATTTTTTTTATACGAGTCTCAGTCACAAATAGAGTTCACGCTTTAAGGAAAAATATATTATTTAGAAAATTGTCATCAAACAGCTGTGTTTTTATTGTATTGATAAGCATAATGGGCTATATTCGCTGCGCCCATCGGAGGGAAAGAACCTCCGATTAATGCTGAGCCATCGAGTACATACTGCAGAAGCCACCTAGCATCAAAATATGTTACCAGGATGGTTAGAAACAAGTAAAATATAGAAAACAACAACAGTTTAACAACACAAATATAAACATGAAATTTCTAAACACCATTATGTAAGTTTAATACAAAACTCAATGATTAGAAGTTCACATCCACTATTAGGTTGTTCAAAATATAATGGTGGATTTTAAGTTTTAGATTGAATAAGAAATAACAATATTCAAAACCAACGTTATTAATCAAATAGAAACCTGGTGAATCTACACACTTTTACCAACAATAAACAAGACTCTTTTGCCATGACGATAAAACGTTGAAGACCTACAACTTAAAAATTATTTAAAGCCATTCTCTGCTGCTGCTCTGTTGTTGAATATTTTGTCCTGTAAAAAGTTGTTCAAATAATTGAAAAAGTGGTAGTCGGTGGGTGACATGTCAGGGGAGTAAGGAGGATGAGACAATAACCCAATTTGTTGAACTTCTGGGGCGTCATTTGAACAACGTGTGGTCGGGTATTATCATAAAATAAGATTGGTCCTCTTTCTTCGATTGACTAATGCTGACATTTGTTATACTCAACTTTCTAAGAATTACCTCCAATTCTTGACAGTGAACTTCCACAGTGATATTCTGGTCCTGGTTAAACAAGCTGTAATAGATAATATCTGTCACAGACAATCATACAGTGACCACAATCTTTCTGTTGATGAAACGTTGGTTTGGGAATTGTTTTGGAGTTTCGTCACGGTTGATACATTGTGCAAATTGTTTTCTGTTGTTGTAAAGGATCCACTTTTCGTCGCAGGTTACAATTCATTCAAGAAATGGGATATTTTTATTGCGCAAAATCAGCATAGAACACAGTTTAAAACGACGATTTTTTCTGATTATCACTGAGTTAGTGTAGAACCCACTTGTAGAACTTTCTCACTTTGTCAGTTTGCTCGAGGTGGTTCGAAATTTTCGAAATGTAAACACACGATTCTTGTGTCATTTCTCAAACATTTTGGCGCGAGTTTCTTTCCACTAATGCTGTTAATTAATAATTTTCAACAGCAGAAGGACATCCTCTGACCTCCTTATCTTCAAGACTTACATCTTTATTACGAAACTTTTAAACCATATTTGTACGTTCAGAGGTGGTTCCTTAGCTCCATGCTTGGTTGATATTGGGAGTTGTTTGTGATGTTTGTTGAATAAAAGAAAGCCTTAATGTTTCAATGGTTTATATGGAGTTATAAAAAAACTGGTATCTTATCCTTATAAATGACTAAAACTTCAATGTAAACCTCCGCCATTATTTGTCAAACAATTTGATATTTTTTTTTCTAAATAGATACATATTCCACCTGGTGACAATATTTAGTACCAAAATATATTTTAAGACCGAAAGACTTGGGAATTTATTCGGCCGTTAGCATGGACCGTTTCGTCCTGACTGGTGTTAAAGCACGGATATCTCATCTGCAGTACATACTCAATACTTTTATCGTTTCGCACTAAGTATCGACCGAGAATTACGAGCTGGAATCCCCGTAACCGAACATATTTACACTTTCAGTTCTGGGGGCGTTATAGTGGTAAAAGTATAGCACAAGAATTGGCAGTGGATGGTGTTGACTAATTGCCTTTCTTCTAGTTTACTACTACTAAATTAGGGACAGCTGGTGCAGAGAGTCCTCGTGTAGCTTTACGTGAAATTCAGAAGAAACAAAGAAACCAGTTACATGATATTTATTATTGTTTCACAATACAATGATTATTTCATTCCACTTAATTTAGAGTTTAACCTTACAAGCCAAGTCTTGCACTTGCAGGTCACGGACTCGCCTCCCAGCAAGGTCAGGAGGTTCTTTACACGTGACAGGCCAGACCATTCCACTGGCATCTATGACTTTTTCTCTCCAATAACGTAATATCCAAGCCAGACGACAGTCACAGGTCAGCGATAACCCTAAAAAAAAAAAAAATATTTTTATCACTAAACTCGTGTATTTTTGTGATAAAACTATAAAACAACAATAGCTGTTTGATTCACTTCACTTCAATATTTTTGCAACAAATGCCTAAAAAATAACTTACAAAAAGCTTCGTGCACTTTAGAAGAGCGATATTTTGTGGAATACTTTGTTGCCTCAAATGACGAAATTAGCACATAAATATTTCATATATGGCTAATTTCCGGCCACTTGAGAGCAAATTGCAGCCACGGATGGACTTATGGTTAAAATATCATGTTATAACCTTTACTAGAAAGAATATTCGAATAGTGATATTTTTCAAGTATTTAGAACCAAAACACACGATGTTAAACTTGTGGAAACACTGAATGTTATTCAAAGAACAAGTCAGGAGGAATTTTGTAATCCACAAAGAAAAAGTTATAGTTACGGAAGAGTCTTAAAGGCATTGTGATAATGCAGAGAACAACTCATGGTGAATTTTAATTATATAATAAATTAAAGTTTTAAAATTAACAAAACGGACAAGATGTGCTAGTGTTATATAACAGGAATTACAGTAATATCGTTCTACTACAAGAACAGGGATAAATGTTTTCTGTAGGAGGACAGTCCGCCTTCACTGATACACCCAGCAACAACGTCACAATGGTCAGTAAAAGGGACCAATCCTTTGATTTTCCCGACATTCCTGTAAGATAAAAGTACTTAACGAATTATTTCTTTCATACAGTAATTTTTACAGACAATTTTAAACAGAGAAATACAAGTTGTACAGATTACAACAGTATGAACAGAAGTAACACTATAACATTAACAAACAAGCATCTCACCTGAAAATATAAACTTATCCAATATAAATCAAAACGTTTCTGATGTCCAAACGAACTTGTTTTCTTTATGTTACTTGTTTTCGTGCTCTTTGTTTAATCAAGTTTTCGGTTTTTTAAACAAACTCAGGTAAACACTGATAACAGAACACGTGTTGATTCTCACTGTTATCTGTGTATCTTCAAACAGCTGGATGTGATATCTGTTACCATGGTAAACTGAGCTGCTGAAGAAAAGATAAATTATCATATAATTCACACTTTTCGTAGAAGTATTGAGATTGGAAGTGTACTGGTCTGGGTGAAACCACTACTAATATTTCTGAGGGATGTCCATCAACGTGTGTTTTTAAATTCAAAACTAAATGATATGTTAAACATGATACTAGAACTTAGTTCTATTAGTTATAGTTTTTAAGCAAATTGTGAAACAATATTAAAAACTTTGTTGAAGTCTATGTGGAATAGTGTCCTCTATATTCGTTTGTTTGTTGTTAAAACTACACAAAGTTTAATCTGTGTTGTGCTCACCACGGTTATCGAAACTTTGTTTTCAGTGTCATCCTTCCGGGGGAAGTGTTCTATATTTACAAATAAAATACGTCACACATCAACACAGGCTGGTAATGGCTACATCTTTACCCTAGATGTTTAAATATGTGTTGTTGTTTTTTTCATATGAAATGGTGAAATGAATCAAAAATTGGTCTTATGGATTTTTAATTTCTTTTGTTCCAGATCTTAAAAACAAATTAAAATTTAATTTAGTAAAATATGAGGTCAAGGTCATATCTAAGATGTGAGGTTCTAAAATTCGTGGTTCAATCTCTGTGGTGGGCATAACATAGAAGGCCTAAACTATTAGTTTTGTGCTTAATAATAAATTGGCAAACAACAAGTTACAAGTATCGGTCAAATTGTGTTCTCTTGAATAACAAATTCAATGGGGTTTGATCGAGTTGTTTAAAATTGTGAAAAGAATCGTTAATATTGATGTCTTATTTTTTGGCCCCGCATGGCCAGGTGGTTAAGGCACTCGACTCGTAATCTGAAGGTTGCGGGTTCCAATCCTCGTCACACCAAACATGCTCGCCCTTTCAGCCGTGGGGGCGTTATAATGTAACTGTCAATCGCACTATTCGTTGGTGAAAGAGTAGCCCAAGAGTGGTGGGTGGTGATGACTAGCTGCCTTCCCTCTAGTCTTACACTACTAAATTAGGGACGGCTAGAGAAGATAGCTTTCGAGTAGCTTTAGGGGAAATTCAGACCTTACCTTTTTTAACATTTCACAGAGTAAAGTATGGCAGAGATATGGATTTTGACAGGGTTGGAGTCATCTTCAGCTAAGACAGTTTTATCTTTTCTAAAGGGGTGGTTGACCTTTGGAATGGGCTGCATTTGGATGGTGTAGAGACAGTAACTTTAAGTGAGTTGAAGAGAAAGTATGATAAACATATCCTCAAAGTTCCGCCATCTTTCATCTCTCTCCAGAAACATGGCATACGATTCTTCTCTCTACTTCTAGCATGAAAGAATGGGGCAAAAAAAGAACAAAACAAGGCTACCACATTCAGTCTTTACAAGTAAGTGTTATAGCCTTATTCGAGCACCTAACTGCAATTAAAGAGGGTTTCACAGATTTTATAATAGTAATATTATTTGGTTCTTATGTTTGAGAATTTGAAGTTATCGTTGAATGTAGGGGCGCGTTAAAGATAAGGTTTTCAAATTTTCTGTTATTTAAGGTTTGACTCAATATTCTTATGAATGCTTACACTATGTTCAGGTTATTCTTAAAAATGTTATAGATAACTTAATTTTATATATAAATATCATATAACAATGTGTTATCATGATATATATATATAGACTGTCCATCTCCTTACTGAACCAGGCCTGGTATGGCGGAGTGGTTGAGGCACTCAGCTCGTAATCTGAGGGTTTCGTTATAATATGACAGCCATTCCTACTATTCGTTGGTAAAAGAATAGCCCAAAAGTTGGCGGTGGGTGGTGATGACTCGCTGCTTTCCCTCTAGCCTTACATTGCTAAATTAGGAACGGCTGGCCCAGATAGCTCTCGCATAGTTTTGCGAGAAATTCAAAAACAAACAAACCTCACTGAACTTTTTTTTTTTTTTAACAACCTAAATGGAATAAACTTTCTCCCGGAGAATTGGTATGTGTGATTTTCCAAAAGGTACCTTAGAAAGTTAAAAATATTGACGTACGTGCTATGTGGTATTTGACCACAAACTTAAAATATCATATTAAGGATGAGCTATGTCTGCGAATGTAGAGAAAAAAGTAATTATTCACATTTTAATACAGGTCTTTAAGTTACCTTCGTAGCGTAAAGCCACAAAATGTAATATCTATATTCTGTCGACCGATGGGAATTGAACCTGAGATTTTAGGATTGTAACTTTGTCCCGTTGACAAAATGTTTGTTTGTTTTGTTTTTGAATTTCGCACAAAGCTACTCGAGGGCTATCTGTGCTAGCCGTCCCTAATTTAGCAGTGTAAGACTAGAGGGAAGGCAGCTAGTCATCACCACCCTCCGCCAACTCTTGGACTACTCTTTTACCAACGAATAGTGGGATTGACCGTCACATTATAACGCCCATACGGCTAAAAGGGCGAGCATGTTTGGTGGGACGAGAATGCGAATCCGCGAACCTCAGATTATGAGTCGCACGCCTTGACACGCTTGGCCATGCCGGGCCATAAAACAAAATAAATAAAGTTTCTGATGGGAATCGAACCTGAGATTTTAGGATTGTAACTTTGTCCCGTTGAAAATATGTCCAGATTTCGAAAGCACTCGGGTAAGAGTATTTTATAACTGATAGGTGTATGTTGTTGCTGCTTTCAGAAGGTGGTGCAAATAAAAATTACTAGAAAATTATAGGCGGAACAAATATTAATCAAATAAAAATCTGTCAAGAAATATTTAACAAAATAAACAAAGCTAAGGCCCATCATGGCCTGGTGGTCCGGGTGCTTGACTCGTAATCTGAGGGTCGCGGGTTCGCATCCTGTCCCACAAACCTGCTCGCCCTTTCAGCCGTGGTAGCGTTATAATGTGACGATCACTATTCGTTGGTAAAAAAGTAGCCCAAACGTTAGCGGTGTGTGATGAAGACTGGCTGCCTTCTCTCTAGTCTTACATTGCTAAATTAGAGACGGCTAGCACAGATAGCTTTCCAGTAGCTTGGCGCGAAATTCAAAAATAAAACAAAATTGGTTGTTTTGAATTTCGTACAAAGCTACTCGAGGGAAGACAGTTAGTCATCACCACCCATCGCCAACTCTTGGGCTACTCTTTTACCAACGAATAGTAGGATTGACCGTAACATTATAACGCCCACACAGCTAAAAGGACGAGAATGTTTGGTGGAACGCGGATGCGAACCCGCGACCCTCAGATTACGAATCGCACACTTTAACACGTTTAGCCATGCCGGACCTTAAAACAAAATAAATAAAGTTTCTGATATTCCTTAACTTTCACTATCTTCAATTTTCCCGATTATATTAGTAACACAATATATTCACAATAGACACTAGTGACGTCAGTAACATCCATTCCTTCTGAAGAAGTTCAGATAACCTTATATTTACATGCAACTCGTGGCTATGAAATTGTATCTTCAGCGAATAAGATTAGATGTTTTAATGGTCAAAATAGTTAAGTCTGAAGCGATAAGATTGGTATGAGACAAGTTAGATCAGTTGTGATATAATTAATATGTGAAATATGTAACTTTGTCATTCCTGGGTCAAGAGAGCTGGTTGAAGCAAATTATTAGAATACTGTACTAAACCTAATTTTATATTCAAGCCACGAATAAATTGTAGAATTTTGTCACTTCAGAAGCAAATAGGCTAAGTACAATGAGTAAATTTACTGTGTATTCATGTATCCATTGTACATCCTCAGAGAGATACGTGGAGTGAACAAGTGCTGAAATAAGACACGTACACATATGTACATAACAGTTTTGAGGTACTATACCACCAAACTATATAAACTCACACAAAATCATTCCAACATATGATAAAGTGTTTAGATGGGAACTCTTTTCAGGATTTCGAAGTTTAAACGTTACTGGAGAGAGAGAATAATCTTAATGCTGGTAAAGGGGGCTCACCCTACCACATATATATATAAAATTCCGGGGCAACAAATCCAAGACCTCCAAACTTGAGACTTCACTAATTTGTTTTGAATTCGGCACAAAGCACCTCTGTCAGAGCTAGAAGAGAGGGAAGACAGCTGGTCATAACCATCTAACATCAACTATTGGGCTAATCGTTTACCAACCAGGAGTGGGATTGACAACCATATAATAACTGCCCCGCAACTGAAAGAGCAACCATGTTCAGAGATGGGCTTCAAACCCGCAACCTTCAGATTGCACGTCCAATGCCCTAGCCACCAAGCCTTGATAACAAATAAATCGTTATCGTACATTTGAGAAACATAAGTAAATATAACGTGATATCAAAGTACACAGTTTATCACCATAAGTAACTGGATCTTATTAACAACACATCCGGTTACAAATGTTCTAACTTTGAAAATATTTATTATTTTATAATTTCACAAAACAAAACCAGAAAAAAAGTTGGTCTGGCCTATGGTAGAGTCCCGGAAGACGAGTTGCTTTCGAATATTTGAGATGCAACAAAAATTCCTGCACTTTAAGCGGTAAGCACGTAATACGTGTGTCAGTCAATCTCTTAGCTCGGATGGGAGTGGCAGGATACTGTTGACTGCTTGCCCTCTTTAAGCGGTAAGGACGTAATAAGTGTGACAGTCGATCCCTTAGCTCGGATGGGAGTGGTATGGTACTGTTGACTGCAAGCCCTCTTTAAGCGGTAAGGACGTAATAAGTGTGACAGTCGATCCCTTAGCTCGGATGGGAGTGGTAGGGTACTGTTGACTGCAAGCCCTCTTTAAGCGGTAAGGACGTAATAAGTGTGACAGTCGATCCCTTAGCTCGGATGGGAGTGGTAGGGTACTGTTCGCTGCTTGCCCTCTTTAAGCGGTAAGCACGTAATAAGTGTGACAGTCGATCCCTTAGCTCGGATGGGAGTGGTATGGTACTGTTGGCTGCTTGCCCTCTTTAAGCGGTAAGGACGTAATAAGTGTGACAGTCGATCCCTTAGCTCGGATGGGAGTGGTATGGTACTGTTGGCTGCTTGCCCTCTTTAAGCGGTAAGCACGTAATACGTGTGTCAGTCAATCTCTTAGCTCGGATGGGAGTGGCAGGATACTGTTGACTGCTTGCCCTCTTTAAGCGGTAAGGACGTAATAAGTGTGACAGTCGATCCCTTAGCTCGGATGGGAGTGGTAGGGTACTGTTCGCTGCTTGCCCTCTTTAAGCGGTAAGCACGTAATAAGTGTGACAGTCGATCCCTTAGCTCGGATGGGAGTGGTATGGTACTGTTGACTGCAAGCCCTCTTTAAGCGGTAAGGACGTAATAAGTGTGACAGTCGATCCCTTAGCTCGGATGGGAGTGGTAGGGTACTGTTGGCTGCTTGCCCTCTTTAAGCGGTAAGCACGTAATAAGTATGACAGTCTATCCCTTAACTCGGATGGGGGTGGTAGGGTATTGTTGACTGCTTGTCCTTCCTCTGGTCAATAGTTCAAAATCGGAAGCAAAAGAGATAGACTTAATTGCTTTGCTAGTAATACAAAAACACACAACAAATATAAAATTTGACCCAGTGTTAGGCCTTAGTAGCTTTGTCATAAATACCGAAGAGTTTACGCTAACAAGGTTACTTTTTAAACGGTCCGGCATGGCCAGGTGGGTTAAAACGTTTGACTCGTAATTTGCGGGTCGAGGGTTCGAATCCTTCTCGCACCAAACATGGTCGCTCTTTTAGCCGTCGGAGCGTTATAATGTGAGGTTAATCCCACTATTCACTGGTAAAAGAGTTTCTTAAGAGTTGGCGGTGGGTGGTGACGACTAACTATCTTTCCTGTAGTCTTACACTGCTAAATTAGTGACGGCTAGCGCAGATAGCCCTCGTGTAGTTTTGCGCGAAATTAAAAGAAAACTTTTGAAATACATATCCGACAATTTCAAATTGCTTCTTTTGGAATTTATTCGATAGGCATGATGGTTAAAGATCTTAGCATCATGTAAAAGTATTTTAATTTTTGAGTTATTAGAACTATTTCTATTACTGAGAGTCTTTAATGCAATTTTGACCGGAGTTTTAGAATCGTCATAATTTATTTTTTTCTGCCATGTTTTTCATTGTTGGACAACATGATGGCAAAGCTGCTTTCGTGATAGAATTGCTAACGATTTGTTTGTTTGTTTGGAATTTCGCGCGAAGTTGCAGGAGGGCTATCTGCGCTAGCCTTTCAGTGGAAAGACAACTAGTCATCACCACCCACCTTCAACTCTTGGTCTACTCTTTTACTAACGAATAGTGGGATTGACCGTTACATTATAACGACCCCACGGTTGAATGGGCGAGCAAATTTAGTGTGTAGGGGATTCGAACCCGCAATCATTAGATTACGAGTCGAGTGTCCTGACCACCTGGTCACGCCGAGCCCACTGCCGACGGAAATAATGTTTAGTTCCAATAACGAACAATGTACGTTCGTGTTGTTGAAAGCTTAGTTGTAATCTTGTAAATAATTGTATATTTTGTGTTCAATTAGTAAACCGGAAAAGTCACGTCTTCAAGTTGTTACGTCACAGTGTTGTACATCAATTTACCACAGTATTAGCCTGTGTTGCGTTAGAAAAGTTTTATCTCCATTTTTAAATTTCGTCCTTGACCTTTATTTTACCCTTTCTGGTAACTGTCCAGCTGATAAAGTTACATTTTGACAGCGTTCATGTTATCAGTCTTTTCGTTGCACACTTTACGTTATGCAGGTATGTATTTAAAGACTTATACTTATCTGGTGTGTAAATAAAAAAAATATTGAAACACTAATAATAGGACCGAGGGTAGCCTAATGATTACAGTACCGTACGATGCACGTGAGGGTTGCACCCTGACAGAAACATAGAGAATATTAAAAAATATCACTCTAAATTTTAGGATCTTGATCGTGTAATAAAGTAAATAGATAAATTCGCTACAATCGATTAGATTAGCCCAAAAATTAACAGTGGATAATATTGGCTAGTTCATTTTACCCTAGTCTGAAAGGGTAAAATTAAGGACAGTTTAAAGTGGTTTTTGCATGAATATAAAACAACAAATAAAGACTAGTAATAACTATTGATACCTTATTTTGGGAGACCCCTAGTGGCATAACGGTATGTCTGAGGACTTAGAACGCTAAAATCTGGGTTTCGATACCCGTGGCGTGAAAGTACAGACAACTCATTGTGTTGTTTTGTGCTTAATCTTAAACCAAAGAAACTCTATCGTGGCTCAAACAATGTTTCCATCACTTGATGTGTTGGTAATATATACGTTGCTATATACGTCATTATATCCCGCTGTCACAACTTATCATGACGGCCAGATATCGCACTTCCTGAATTCCAAAGACTAATGTTATATCTTAACACCTACATTTGTTATAAAGCTTCACTGCAATGTTTTGCGATTTAAAGGTGAATTTTCAACAAATTTAATAATTGCCTTAGAAACTGTGCTTTGGTTAGGTATAGTTCTTGTGTGGTTGCCATATTTTTAAACACTTTAGTGTTTGAATAAAAATGAAACAAAATATGCAGGCCCTCGAACTCAAGTTCCTCTCGGTCGTTCGGCTGTTTCCGTGATGTTTTACAACTATGACGTAATAGTTGTCAAACACACTTCATTGCGCGCCGACCATTTTGTACTGGTGTTTTATATAAATCTATCGGTGCTTTTTTTCGGATTACATACTTTGTGAGACTATTTTTTGTCTTGATATTGCTACTTTATGTTTGTTTTATGATAACATGGTTTACTGTGTTGCTTATGTTTGTAAAAACGATTCGGCATCAGGCAAAAGGTTCTTTTCGTTTCCGTGCAAGGAGAAGGAACCGGCAAGGTGGCGACAGTGGGTGCGGATGGTCAGTAGGAAGAACTAGACTCCTTCACACCATGCAAAGCTTTGTCAAAATCACTTTGAACGCTCATGTTTTGTGTTGGATCCCACTATTTTGGATTACGTTGGTTTCAAGCCATGGAGGTTGAGACTGAAAAAACCATCGACAGTAGACAGGATCGTTCCCAGCATCTCTCCTCGTGTAGAGCTGAGGACTGATCTCAGCCTGCAGTGTACAGGTTCCACCACTTTGAAGCCATTCCTCATCATCACTAAAAGAACAAACTTAAAGGTATGTGTGCAGTATAAAGCGATAAACAATAACTAGTATAATATAATAATTTAAAAAGTACACGTATTTGAAGAATGTAACTAGACATACACATTTCACATTCATGAGCGTGTTTTGCATTTGTGGCACCTGAAAGTCAGTGAAACCTTGATTTTCTAGTCTAGACAGTGGACAAATCTATCCAAATTAAACTACATTCCAAGTTTTAAAGCTGGTAGATCATTCTGTAGATGTTTTTGTATCATTTTTAAACATGGAAAAGTTTGAAGAATTCCTTTTTTCAAATTTAACATTTCAAGATATATTAGCTATTCAGACTGCTGCATCTAGTTTGATTTTATAGACAGAATTATGACGTGTAATTGAAATTCATTTTTTTACGAGTCATAAATAACCGGTGCATTGATTGTGGAAGGGCCGAGTATTACTTACCACAGTCGGAAAAGTATAAACAAAGAAAACCCAGTTTGTGATACCAATAATTTATAAACACCAGATAGGTTTCGAAATGCTTAAAATTACACGTGAAATAATACAGACCATATTTGTTGTCATGACTTAGGCTTACCATTCTTCCACTGGAGGTATGACCAACTCGCGACCGGTCTGGGCGCTGTCGGTATCACTGACAGTTCCGCTACTCTCGCTCGTGGAACTGTTCTCATCACTAGAACTTGTCAGATCTGTGTCAAAAGTAACTGTTCTAGGTTTGTTCAGAGTAGGTTCTAATTGATATGGTGCTACTCAACACTCTTCAGAACACAAAGTTAAAACAAACTCCGCCTCTGTTTCTCCGTATGCACTGGCCATGTTTTTTTTACATTCAACGCACTGGTGTTGTCGGTTTGTTTGGCAACTATTACGTCACAGTACTTTTCCTAGCGGCAAACGTAAAAAGTAAAACGTTCGGATTGTCGCTGGGAAATGGCTCTTTCTGCATCAAGATCAATGTTTCATTTATTAGCACATATTTTTTATAAAAAATATGAACCTACAAAATTGATCAGTATGAGTAGTTTTTTTTTACTGCAAAGTTTTCTTTTTTCTGCAAAATTCACCTTTAAGCAATCTTGAATACTTAGAACATGTTGAATTTTTGTAAATAATTAACATAAGTTGATTTTTTCTATTGTGTGTCTCTAGAACTCGAGTAAATTGATTATATTTTCAACATTTATTATTGTTCTTATATTTTTCATATGTACTTCTGTATTAATTTCTCTCCTTCAATGGGTTAGCAGTAAGCTTACCCATTTACAACGTTAAAATCCAAATTTCTATTTCTCGAGATGGATAGAGTGCAGATAGCTCCTTTTGTAGATTTGTGTTAAAATAAACGAATAGCTATAACTGGACGCGGACTACAGTCCGATATACTAACCATTGGACTAAGCTTGCCTTTTATTTGATTGAAAATTTTCTTCTTGCATTTATTGTCTCTCTAATATCTTTGCTTGTTGTTAACCAAGAAATTAAACGATAGGCCAGGGGCTTTCCTCGTGTGCAGTTGAGCAGAAATCGTGCGTCGGTAAAATTACTTGTGCTGGTGAAAATTCACCTACACGTGCAAGTTGAAGTGGTTAAATAAATAAAACATAATCAATGTTATAAAATCCCATTCCAGAGTATACATAAATGTATTTACCAGAATATTTTTCCTCTTTTGAACCGTTTGTTGCTGGGCCTAAATACATGAGGTGAATAAGCCGTCGTGTATTTAAAATGATGAAGTTAAAATATAATTGTGCAATTGAAAAAAAATTCTAATGAAAATCTCTGAATGGGCAATCTGTACCGTATCTGTATCTGAACCCGCGACCTTCAGATTACGAGTCAAGCGCTCTGACCACCAGGACATGATGGGCGTTAGCTTTGCTTCTTTTGTCTAATATTTCTTGACCTTTATTTGATTCATATTTGTTCCGCCTATAATTTTCTAGTATTTTTTATTTGCACCACCTTCTGAAGACAGCAACAACATACACCTATCAGTTATAAAATACTCTTACCCGAGTGCTTTCGAAATCTGGACATTTTTTCAAGGGGACAAAGTTACAATCAAACTTTGTCAAATACCAAAAAACAGGTAAAATTCCACGTAGCACGTACGTCAATACTTTTAACGTTCTGAGATACCTTTTGGAAAATCACACTTATCAATTCTCCGGGAGAAAGTTTATTCCATTTAGGTTGTTAAAAAAAAAAGTTCAGTGAGGTTTGTTTGTTTTTTGAATTTCTCGCAAAACTATGCGAGAGCTATCTGGGCCAGCCGTTCTTTGTTTAGCAATGTAAGGCTAGAGGGAAAGCAGCGAGTCATCACCATCCACCGCCAACTTTTGGGCTATTCTTTTACCAACGAACAGTAGGAATGGCTGTCACATTATAACGAGACCCTCAGATTACGAGCAGAGTGCCTTAACAACCTGGTTATGCTGGGCCAAAAGATAAGACATTAATATTAACGATTCTTTTCACAATTTTACACAACTCGATCAAATCCCATTGAATTTCTTATTCAAGAGAACACAATTTGACCGATACTTGTAACTTGTTGTTTGCCAATTTATTATTAAGCACAAAGCTAATAGTTTAGGCACACCACAGAGATTGAACCACGAATTTTAGAACCTCACATCTTAGATGTGACCTTGACCTCATATTTTACTAAATTAAATTTTAATTTGTTTTTAAGATTTGGAACAAAAGAAATTAAAAATCCATTGAACCATGTTTTTTTCATTTCACCATTTCATATGAAAAAATAACAACACATATTAAAACAGCTCGGGTAAAGTTGCAGCCATTACCAGCCTGTGTCGATGTGTGACGTATTATATTTGTAAATATAGAACACTGTCCCCGGAAGGATGACACTGAAAACAAAATTTCGATAACCGTGGTGAGCACAACACAGATTAACCTTTATGTAGTTTTAACAACAAACAAACGAATATAGAGGACACTATTCCACATAGACTCCAACAAAGTTTTTAATATTGTTTCACAATTTGCTTAAAAACTATAGCTAATACAACTGAGTTCTAGTATCATGTTTAACATATCATCCAGTTTTGAATCTAAAAACACACGTTGATGGACATCCCTCAGAAATATTAGTAGTGGTTTCACCCAGACCAGTACACTTCCAATCTCAATACTTCTACGAAAAGTGTGAATTATATGATAATTTATCTTTTCTTCAGCAGCTCAGTTTACCATGGTAACAGATTTATACATCCACATCCAGCTGTTTGAAGATACACAGATAACAGTGAGAATCAACACGTGTTCTGTTATCAGTGTTTACCTGAGTTTGTTTAAAAACCGAAAACTTCATAAAACAAAGAGCACGAAAACAAGTAACATAAAGAAAACAAGTTCGTTTGGACATCAGAAACGTTTTGATTTATATTGGATAAGTTTATATTTTCAGGTGAGGTGCTTGTTTGTTAATGTTATAGTGTTACTTCTGTTCATACTGTTGTAATCTGTACAACTTGTATTTCTCTGTTTAAAATTGTCTGTGAGTTTATGTCTGTGAAACATATTTAAGTTACTGCATAAAATTATTCGTTATTTAAGTACTTTTATCTTACAGGAATGTCGGGAAAATCAAAGAATTGGTCACTTTTACTGACCATTGTGACGTTGTTGCTGGGTGTATCAGTGAAGGCGGACTGTCCTCCTACAGAAAACATTTATCCCTGTTCTTGTAGTAGAAATGTTGATACTTGTTTCTATTCATGTAGAGGTCTCGATAATAACTCGTCGTTTCTCATGTATCAACAGTTTCAGTCCTGTCCAATTATCTACTTTAGTATCATTTCTGGAGAAATTTCTTCTTTGCCACACCGTTTCTTTGGTGGGTTTGGTTCTGTGGAAAAATTCAGTTTGGACTTAGCACACACGAAACTTGGATACTTAGGTGAACTATTGTCTGGTTTATCAGCTTTCCATGGATTATCAGTCAAAAACGAACTTCTTGTTTCCATGCAATGGGTTGATTTAGGAAGTAGTTTTGACTGGTCAGTTTTCAGCTGTGGACTTTGGACCAGAAGTGTCCACAACTTTCTTTTCCAATGTGTCCACATTTAATGAGTTAAGTCCTAGGTTTTATGGAGGGTTTGCAGGCTCCAACATGAATTCATTAGTTGTGTCAATTGCTGGTTTGAAAACAGTGGCTGAAATACCCATGGGCCACTTTTCATCTTTGGTAAACGTCAACTTTGAAAGAAACTACTTAACAGAAATAAAGCGTTCGAACTTTCCAAGACCAGCACCAGAACTGGAGTATATAGATTTGAAGTAAGTATATCATTTACGTGTAACACCATTAATACTAGTAACATCATTTTTTCACATACTAATCGCCCTTCGTCTTATGACAGATCATCCAATAGCTTGTGTTTTAATATTAATGGCAGATTTCAGTAATTTTAAAGATATTCAGATGATGTCGTTTCTGAACCATATGAACCTTTTGAGGATTTGTAAAGTTTTTATCAGTTTTAGTACTGTTTGAATAACACTAAGCTCCGCCTTCATTGTCTTTTTATTGATCCTCCAACGATGAATCTTAACAAGTGTCCTTCACCCAATAAAATACCAAGTGACGAAATAAATTAAACCTTGTATTGATGTGGACACCCACCTCTCAGGCACAAAATACATTATTTATTTAATTAATGATAGTTTAATGTCGTGATACAAACTAAAATTCTCATAATAATAAAATAAAAGTAGGTGTCACCTCAGTGAATATAAAACAAACAAATAAATATTTGTTCATGTAACCAATGTCTCTGTTTCTTTTTTTAACAGCCGAAACCAGATAAGTTTTATTCCGGAAGATCTGTTTACAGATATGCCCAAACTGAAATCGCTCGACATCTCCATCAATCAAATATCTGTGCTACCCGAACAAACTTTCAAACCAGTCTTCACGTCACTAGATAGACTTATTGTAATTGGTAGGTGTATTTTTCTCCAATGTTCACGTGACTTGATAGAATTGTTGTAACTGGTTGGCGTATTTTCTTCAATCTTCATGTCAGTTGATAGAATAAGTGTGATTGGTAAGTGTATTTTTTTTCTTAAAAAAACAACAGCAGAAAGAAAGATAAATAAATCTTGATGTATCTGTCATGAGCTAAAATATAACAATTGATAGATAATTATCAATTTTAAAGTGATACAGCAGTGGTTTCGAAACCGCGTGTCGCGAGAATTTGACCACACGAAGAATAATTAAGAGCAAACACATAAAAATAACTGTACAAACAATAGCAGGGCTGTGGTACAAATCAAGGTAAGCATGTTTGGATGTCGTCAGAGAAAAAGGACCAGTTACGTTTCGATACCTTTGGTGGGCTGAGCACAGATAGCTCATTGTGTAGGTTTGTGCCTAATTCTAAAACAAACAAACATGAAAGAGGTTTGGACAATATTGGCACAGAGGGTTTATTAATATAGCTCTCTTTTTCTTTACACTAGGACAGAAAATGTCAACAGTAGCGAAAGTAAGTTGAAATAAATCAATCCACAAATATAAGTTACACAGTTCCTTATTAGACAACTGTCCTATTGTCTCTAATTTATAAAAAAAAGAACAAACCACATGGAAGGAAGCTAGTCAACACCACCTACCACCAACTCTTTAAGCTATTATTAACCAAAAATAATGAGATTGACCATCACATAATCACGCCCCAGAACTTGAAAAGGCGAGTATGTTCTTGGAAGAAATTGATTGTTTAAACGCTAAAATTTGGGATTAAATCCCTGCAATTGGTACGACGTGGATAACCAGTTTGCAGCTTTACAATTAATATTTGAATTTTATTTTTAAAATGCTAACCCTATAATGACATTTCTGGTGAATTCCTGAATGCAAACTAGTGAATTTCCTTCTAGAAAATTTTTATTCCACAATATATGATCAATTAACCAAAGAACGTTATTACATATAGGTTTACCCTTTACATGTGACTGTCGTCTATCCTGGATTATACCTCAATGGAAAGAAAAAGTCATTGATGCTAGTGGAATGGCACGAGTCGTCACGTGCAGAGAACCTCCCAATCTTGCTGGGAGACGGGTTCCAGACCTCAAGGCTGAAGATTTGACTTGCTAACTTGAACTGGGATAAAATATACATTTCAGTGTATAGTAATAATAAATAAATAGTAATAATAAATAAAGTGTTTTATGAACTTTTGCATTGTGTGGTTATTGCCTTTTTTAAAGTGGCTTCCTTTTGATTAGATGCTCGGCGGTTAGGGCGCTCAACTCCCAATCTGCGGGTCTAAATCCCCGTCACACCGAATGCGTTCGCTCTTTCAGCCGTGGGGGCGTTGTAATGTGACGGCAAATACCATTATTCGTTGGTAAAAGAGTGGGTCAAGAGTTGGCGGTGGGTGGTATTGACTAGCTGTCTTTCCTCTAATCCAGGGGTGTGCAACATTTTTCGTCGGTGGGCCATATAACCAACTTCATCAATCAAGCGGGGCCACTTAAGAAACAAGCTTATTCGTGTACATGCACAATAAATTAAAAAAATTCTCAAAATGCAAGCAATAATATTTTATATTTTTGCATGAGTGATCATTTTAGTGCGACACTTGAAATTTAGAGTCCTTGCAGAGCTTGTCAATATCAGCTTTGACAGAAGTGGTTGCCACTCTTAACTGACTGGTCAAATGTTCATCAGTCAGCTGACTTCTACATTTGGTTTTGATGAGCTTCATTTTGGTAAAAAAATTGCTCACAGCAGTAGGTGCTACCAAAAAGGGAGGCAATTCTTTGTGCATGACGGGACAAATTGGGAAACTTTTCACGTACACAGAGTTTGTAAAAGTCTAGCAAACTGTTTTCAGAGAATTTCCTTTTAGTGTCCATGTCAGCCTGCAGTTCAATGAGTTCCATTTGGCAATCATCAGGACTGTCTTCCACTGCCAAATCAAAAGGTTGAGCGAACAATTTCAATCTAATTTCAGTTTGTCTGAAATCTGGAAATCTGTTTGCAAACTCATCACGCAGCTTTTGTACACTGGTTCCATATTTGGTGCAATCCAGATAAGGAAATTCCAGTTTCCTGGTTGCAAGACATGTAAAATGGGTCAATATGGCTCTTCTCAACTGAACCTGGAAAAGTTCCAATTTCTTCTCAAAAGCACAAATATGCTCAAACAACTTATTCACAAGTTGACTTTTCCCTTGTAGTTTTAAGTTTAAATCAGACAGATGCTGTGTAATGTCTGTGAGGAATGCTAAGTCATTCAGCCAGTTCTCATTGCTCAAGAAGTCCACATTCTGACGTTTGCTCTCCATGAAGAACTTAATCTCCTCTCGCAGATTCCAGAATCTCTTCAAAGTAGCAGCTCTACTAAGCCAACGTACAGCAGAGAAGTACAAAACATCTGAATACTCACTGTCCAGCTCATCTAAAAAAAGTTTTAAATTGTCGATGATTTAATCCTCGTGTTCGAATATAATTTACGCATTGGACGACATTTTTCATGACTTCTGCAAAATCCAGAACTTTGGTGCACAAGCTCTCTTGGTGAATAATGCAATGGCTTACAACTACGTCTTGTGCTCCAATTGCAGTTAGAAATTTCTTGGTGAATCCATTTGTCCTACCTGTCATGGAAGGAGCACCATCTGTTGTAACACCACATAATTTATAAGGATTCAGTTCAAACTTTTCTACAACCTTAAGCACTTGTTCACAAATATCCTGTTTTGTGGTTGTGGAGGAAAGGCTTGCCATATCTAAAACTCTTCGAAAACATCAAAGCCTGCAGTAACAGCTCTGATGAAAATGACAAGTTGGGATGTGTCATTGATATCAGTGCTTTCATCCAAAGCCAGACTGAAAGCTTCACACGAATTCAATCTCTTTCAAAGTTTCTTTGATGTCCTCTGAAGGATCTTTTGTCCTGCGTGAGACAGTAAAGCGGAAAGGCTAGTTTGCTCCACCAAATATTTTTTTCTCTGGACATGCATATTCTGTGAATATTGTTAAACAATTTTAATAAATTCTCCATCACTGAAAGGCTTTCCTTTTCTGCCATACATTCACAAAGCTTAAAACTCAGTTTTGTCACCAGTTCTGAATTTTTCTTGAAAGTGGTAAAACACCTTGTTGCTTTTCAATGGATGTTTTAAATGTTCAATTTTGTCCTTTCGTGCCTGACCAACAATTTCATCAAACTGGGAGGAGTGCTTAGTTGCGTAATGTCGCTTAATATTGTACTCTTTCATGATTGCAATTGTAGTTTGACAGACGAGGCAGACAACACCTTGATTATGTGGGACAACAAGATATTTTGTGCACCATTCACTGTTGAATAACCTTCCTCATCATCAATTTTTCGTTTCTTAACTGCTGACATTTTACTAGCCCTGAAATCAAAACAAAAATTATTCTCACGAAAATAGCAAAGTAGCAAAAAACATAGAATTTATTTACACATGGAACCTCTTATGGACAGAAACACATGTTTCTAAATTGGCATCCCGATCATAGCCTTCCGGTACTTAAATTAATTGAGAATAGCAAAATACAGTGTGACCTCGCCTATTCGCGGTTCGCCATTCGCGGGTTGTGCGCGAACTGCGTTTTTGTAGGTCACAGAGACTGAAAGGGCTTTTCGAGGAGATTTCTGCTGTATTTACTCAATCAAGCCGTTTTTATCAATTGTCGTCTTCACCAAACAAGATTGACTGCTATTGGCTGACTGCCTCAGCTTCCCCAACAACGCAAACGGCAAAGCACAGCCCGGTAACGCACGGTACAATTTAGTGAAATACATAACAGTATGCAATATTGCTACATTATTACTGCATCAATGAGTATAAGTATCATTAGTGTTTGGGAAGCATTTCATATAGTATATAATCGCATACATATACGTTTTAAAACTGCATCCAATATTCGCGGTTTTTCGCTTTTCGCGGGAGGGTAAAGAACGTAACCCCCGCGAATAACGAGGTCACACTGTACATAGAATCAGATGCATCTGAAAGCAAAAATTTTAATAAATTCAGTAAAGTCACAACAATATGCTAAATAATAATCAATTTACCTTCAATCTCTTGTAGTAACTGTAAAAGGTAATAAAATTTTCACCAATAATGAATGACGGACAGCAGAGGTTAGGGAAAATTGTCGCCAGTGGGCGAAGGCGAGGTTCAGGACATGACGTTGAGTCGTAGACAATAGTGCTAGTGCACGTCACCTATTCATGCCCTAAGGAGGCCGACCAATCGAATTCGGCCTGCTCCTCTCAAGCAAAGATAATTTTAGAAGTTTGTCGAGTCGAAGCCTGGGAATCCCGTAGGATCGATGCTTTTAAAAATATTCCATTTGCGTTGGATTACAGATCAGGCCACATGGTTAGATTACAACAACTAGGGCCACACTAAATGGCTTGGCGGGCCGGGTTGTGGCCCGCGGGCCGCCTGTTGCACACCCCTGCTCTAATCTATCACTTTTGAAATAGGGGCGGGTAGCTCAGGTCGGCCCTCTTGTAGCTTTCCTCAAAACTCAAACCAAGTTATCATTCAGATAAATACAATATTTTTTCACTAATGAAGGTAGTAATGTACATAAATATTGGCCACATTGAATAGAATTAATGTGAATGCAGCGACCTCTCGTTATGATTACTTTTGGCTTTGGAATCGTATCATTCGTTCATCTGTCAAATATAACTCGCTGTTTACTAGTTTCGGCAACTGGTGGACATAGAAAGAACTAACTTTCTGATGTCACTTTGCTGACGAGAAATGGTTTACCAGGTTTTTACTTCAGTTTACCTGATTGACGGGAAAACGTTTTGGTTTTTTTTTAATTACTGCGAAACAGTAAAACAAAATGTTTTATTGGTAAGTCCAAACTATTCATCTTCTCCCTAATTTGGGTATCGAAATATGATTTTAGAGTTGTAAACTCTCAGATTTACGCTGAAACTTATGTCGCCACAGTCACCACAGTAAAACAATGAAAAGTGGTAATTGCAAAGAGATAGTATCAAACCAGGTATTTTGTGGTTTTATTTATGGATAATGTCCATAAAAAGCTATCCGTTCTGTGTTCGCCGTACTTATCTAACCTCCAATTTTAATGATAAGACCTCTCAAGATTACTGCTGACCCACCTGGAAACGTGTTCCGTAGTATCAACGTCGTTGACGTGTAACGGACATATACGTCACGAAGTCCACCTCCACTGCTGAATTACCAGGGAGTGTGTTTCTTTGTTCCAACATCAATGTCGTTTATAACAACTCGATGTCGTCGTATAATTATTTTGTGTGTGTATGTGTGTTCTTACCTTCAAATGATTTTCTTAGTGAATAAAAAGACACAACTCTTTAGTGTTAAAGTAATAAACCAGAAGAAATCACGAAAAAATTTAACTTTTGATTTATTTCATTTGTTTATTTGGTGAATTTCGTATAAAGCTACTAGAGGGCGATCTGTACCAGCTGTTCCAAATTTCGAAGTGATAGACTCAAGCCAAGTCAACATTACCCATCGCCATGAAATTGGTTGTAAAATTATAACGTCCTTTCGTTTGAAAGAGCGAACATATTTGATTCGAAAGCCCTAACCACACAATGCTCTGCCGTGCAGACACTGGGATATTGTCTACTACAGATTTAAACAGTGAGACGTTCCTAATAAACTGTTTAATAATCCTTTTCATTGTTCTTTTTATGTATTATCAGCCCGTATAGAATATTTCTTGAAACGTTGTGATGATAAATGTACAGAGAACGAGTGATATATATTCACCACGAGAGGGAAACACATAGTTTAGAATTATGATGCATCGTTTCAAAGCAGTTCCTCCAGTTCGTATGTTTGTTTGAAGTCAAGCACAAAGCGTACACAATGTGCTTTGTCCACAAACGGTATAGAAACCCATTTTTTATTGTTGTAAGTCCGGAGACATACTGCTGTGTCACTAGGGGGGCAGTTCGTACGTAGTTATAAATTCAGCTTATTTAAAAATAGTAATATACTTATATATAGCTTTTGTTCAGAGCTTTTGCAAAAGTTAGCATAGGATACACAATGAGCTTACCACAGATATAAAAACGTCATAAGTCTTAAGACTTGCGGATGAGCCACTTGGTACTGTTTCTGTTTCCTCTGTCATTATTTTTCGACCGTAATTTTTTTTATACGAGTCTCAGTCAGAAATAGAGTTCCCGCTTTAAGGAAAAATATATTATTTAGAAAATTTTCATCAAACAGCTGTGTTTTTATTGTATTGTTAAGCATAATGGGCTATATTCGCTGCGCCCATCGGAGGGAAAGAACCTTCGATTAATGCTGAGCCATCGAGTACATACTGCAGAAGCCACCTAACATCAAAATACGTTACCAGGATGATTAAAAACAAGCAAAACATAGAAAACCACAACAGTTTAACAACACAAATATAAACATGAAATTTCTAAACACCATTATGTAAGTTTAATACAAAACTCAATGATTAGAAGTTCACATCTACTATTAGGTTGTTCAAAAAATAATGGCGGATTTTAAGTTTTAGATTGAATAAGATATAACAATATTCAAAATCAACGCTATTAATCAAATAGAAACCTGGTGAATCTACACACTTTTTGCCAACAAAAAACAAGATTCTTTTTGCCATGATGATAAAACTTTGAAGACCTACAACTTAAAAATTATTTAAAGCCATTCTCTGCTGCTGCTCTGTTGTTGAATATTTTGTCCTGTAAAAAGTTGTTCAAATAATTGAAAAAGTGGTAGTCGGTGGGTGACATGTCTGGGGAGTAAGGAGGATGAGACAATAACCCAATTTGTTGAACTTCTGGGGCGTCATTTGAACAACGTGTGGTCGAGTGTTATCATGAAATAAGATTGGTCCTCTTTCTTCGATTGACTAATGCTGACATTTGTTATACTCAACTTTCTAAGAATTACCTCCAATTCTTGAGAGTAAACTTCCACAGTGTTATTCTGGTCCTGGTTAAACAAGCTGTAACACATAATACCGGTCACAGACAATCATACAGTGATCACAATCTTCTGTTGATGAAACGTTGGTTTGGGAATTGTTTTGGAGTTTCGTCACGGTTGATACATTGTGCAAATTGTTTTCTGTTGTTGTAAAGGATCCACTTTTCGTCGCAGGTTACAATTCATTCAAGAAATGGGATATTTTTATTGCGCAAAATCAGCATAGAACACAGTTTAAAACGGCGATTTTTTTCTGATTATCACTGAGTTAGTGTAGAACCCACTTGTAGAACTTTCTCACTTTGTCAGTTTGCTCGAGGTGGTTCGAAATTATCGAAATGTGAACACACAATTCTTGTGTCACTTCTCAAACATTTTGGCGAGGGTTTCTTTCCACTAATGCTGTTAATTAATAATTTTCAACAGCAGAAGGACGTCCTCTGACCTCCTTATCTTCAAGACTTACATCTTTATTACGAAACTTTTAAACCATAGTTGTACGTTCAGAGGTGGTTCCTTAGCTCCATGCTTGGTTGATATTGGGAGTTGTTTGTGATGTTTTTTGAATAAAAGAAAGCTTTAGTGTTTCAATGGTTTATATGGAGTTATAAAAAAACTGGTTTCTTATCCTTATAAATGACTAAAACTTCAATGTAAATCTCCGCCATTATTTGTCAAACAATTTAATTTTTTTTTTCTAAATAGATACATATTCCACCTGGTGACAATATTAAGTACCAAAATATATTTTAAGACCGAAAGACTTGGGAATTTATTCAGCCGTTAGCATAGACCGTTTCGTCCTGACTGGTGTTAAAGCATGGATATCTCATCTGCAGTACATACTCAATACTTTTATCGTTTCGTACTAAGTATGGACCGAGAATTACGAGCTGGAATCCACGTAACCGAACATATTTACACTTTCAGTTCTGGGGGCGTTATAGTGGTAAAAGTATAGCACAAGAATTGGCGGTGGATGGTATTGACTAATTGCCTTTCTTCTAATTTACTACTACTAAATTAGGGACAGCTGGAGCAGAGAGTCCTCGTGTAGCTTTACGTGAAATTCGAAACAAACAAAGAAACCAGTTACATGATATTTATTATTGTTTCACAATACAATGATTATTTCATTCCACTTAATTTAGAGTTTAACCTTACAAGTCAAGTCTTGCACTTGCAGGTCACGGACTCGCCTCCCAGCAAGGTTAGGAGGTTCTTTACACGTGACAGGCCAGACCATTCCACTGGCATCTATGACTTTTTCTCTCCAATAAGGTAATATCCAAGCCAGACGACAGTCACAGGTCAGCGATAACCCTAAAAAAATAATATTTTTATCACTTACTCGTGTATTTTTGTGATAAAACTATAAAATAACAATAGCTGTTTGATTCACTTCACTTCAATATTTTTTCAACAAATGCCTAAAAAATAACTTACAAAAAGCTTCGTGCACTTTAGAAGAGCGATATTTTGTGGAATACTTTGTTGCCTCAAATGACAAAATTAGCACATAAATATTTCATATATGGCTGATTTCCGGCCACTTGAGAGCAAATTGAAGCCATGGATGGACTTATGGTTAAAATATCATGTTATAACCTTTTCTAGAAAGAATATTCGAATAGTGATATTTTTCAAGTATTTAGAACCAAAACACACGATGTTAAACTTATGCAAACACTGAATGTTATTTAAAGAACTAGTCAGGAGGAATTCTGTAATCTACAAAGAAAAAGTTATGATTAGAAAAGACTCTTAAAGCCATTGTGATAATGCAGAGAACAACTTATGATAAATTTTAATTATATAATAAATTGAAGTTTTAAAATTAACAAAACGGACAAGATGTGCTAGTGTTATATAACAGGAATTACAGTAATATCATTCAAGAACACAAGTATAACATTTCTGTGTTCAGCTTCGAAGCGTTAATTGAAGAAGGAAAAGACATGTATCACCAAAGAATCACAGCGCCCTCTATAAGTCTGAATATTTTCGGAATTAATAAATAAGTTTCAGTACCCTCTGATATGTTGTTTAAATTTTATAACTACATTAAAGGTAACATTCAAATGAAGTTTGTTTTTTTAAATTTTTGCATATATATCTTTTAATTTGTTAACTTACTAAGTACAATAAGTCTATCAAGCGAAGTAAATATTGGTTTGAAGGTTTCTTCGGCTAACACAGATATCTGATTGATAGAAATATCCAGTCTTTTGAGCTTAAACATATTCGTGAACAGATCGTCTGGAAGATAACTTATTTCGTTTCGGCTGAGAAAAAAAAGAACAGATATGCGTTAAAAATGATTAATATTTTAATTCCAAATTAAAACATAAACTAATAAGACATGTTAAAATATTCTCAAAAATTAATCAAAACAGGACAGTAATTATTATCAACCTCAGCGTTTCGAAAGCATAAAAAGGTCGTTAAGCCTTTTACGTTAAGCCTCAATATATATTGTTCGTGGTAAAAGAAGTCTTTGGTACGTGTTTGGTTTCATTCAAAATCCAACTTTCAAACTAATTATCAACATATAGAAATACAAAGTCCAGTTGGTAATATTTTGTCTATTCAAAGTGAACTAAAACATTAGCACACAAATAACTTACGTCATAGATAACAGAAACGATATAAAACGTAAATGATATACTTACTTCAAATCTATATTCTCTAGTTCTGGTGCTGGTCTTGGAAAGTTCGAACGTTTTATTTCTCTTAAGGAGTTTCTTCCAAAGTTGACGTTCACCAAAGACGAAAACTGACCCGTAGGTATTTCAGCCACTGTCTTCAGACCAGCAAGTGAAACAACTAGTGAGTTCATGTTAGAACGTGAAAACCCTCCATAAAACCCAGGACTTAACTCGTTAAATTCGGACATATTGGAAGAGAAAGTTGTAGACACGTCTGGTCCAAAATTCACAGCTCAAAAAACTGACCAGTCAAAACTACTTCCTAAATCAACCCATTGCATGGAAACAAGAAGTTCGTTTTTGACTGATAATCCATCGAAAGCTGATAAACCGGACGATGGTTCACCTAAATATCCAAGTTTCAAGTGTACTAAGTCCAAACCGAATTTTTCCACAGAACCAAACCCACCAAAGAAACGGTGTGGCAAAGAAGAAATTTCTCCAGAAATAATACTAAAGTAGATAATTTGACAGGACTGAAACTGTTGATACACGAGAAACGACGAGTTATTATCGAGACCTCTACATGAATAGAAACAAGTATCAACGTTTCTACTACAAGAACAGGGATAAATGTTTTCTGTAGGAGGACAGTCCGCCTTCACTGATACACCCAGCAACAACGTCACAATGGTCAGTAAAAGGGACCAATCCTTTGATTTTCCCGACATTCCTGTAAGATAAAAGTACTTAACGAATTATTTCTTTCATACAGTAATTTTTACAGAGAATTTTAAACAGAGAAATACAAGTTGTACAGATTATAACAGTATGAACAGAAGTAACACTATAACATTAACAAACAAGCACCTCACCTGAAAATATAAACTTATCCAATATAAATCAAAACGTTTCTGATGTCCAAACGAACTTGTTTTCTTTATGTTACTTGTTTTCGTGCTCTTTGTTTTATCAAGTTTTCGGTTTTTAAACAAACTCAGGTAAACACTGATAACAGAACACGTGTTGATTCTCACTGTTATCTGTGTATCTTCAAACAGCTGGATGTGGATGTGATATCTGTTACCATGGTAAACTGAGCTGCTGAAGAAAAGATAAATTATCATATAATTCACACTTTTCGTAGAAGTATTGAGATTGGAAGTGTACTGGTCTGGGTGAAACCACTACTAATATTTCTGAGGGATGTCCATCAACGTGTGTTTTTAAATTCAAAACTGGATGATATGTTAAACATGATACTAGAACTTAGTTCTATTAGTTATAGTTTTTAAGCAAATTGTGAAACAATATTAAAAACTTTGTTGAAGTCTATGTGGAATAGTGTCCTCTATATCCGTTTGTTTGTTGTTAAAACTACATAAAGTTTAATCTGTGTTGTGCTCACCACGGTTATCGAAACTTTGTTTTCAGTGTCATCCTTCCGGGGGAAGTGTTCTATATTTAGAAATATAATACGTCACACATCGACACAGGCTGGTAATGGCTACATCTTTACCCTAGATGTTTTAATATGTGTTGTTGTTTTTTTCGTATGAAATGGTGAAATGAATCAAAATTGGTCTTATGGATTTTTAATTTCTTTTGTTCCAGATCTTAAAAACAAATTAAAATTTAATTTAGTAAAATATGAGGTCAAGGTCATATCTAAGATGTGAGGTTCTAAAATTCGTGGTTCAATCTCTGTGGTGGGCATAACATAGAAGGCCTAAACTATTAGCTTTGTGCTTAATAATAAATTGGCAAACAACAAGTTACAAGTATCGGTCAAATTGTGTTCTCTTGAATAACAAATTCAATGGGGTTTGATCGAGTTGTTTAAAATTGTGAAAAGAATCGTTAATATTGATGTCTTATTTTTTGGCCCCGCATGGCCAGGTGGTTAAGGCACTCGACTCGTAATCTGAAGGTTGCGGGTTCCAATCCTCGTCACACCAAACATGCTCGCCCTTTCAGCCGTGGGGCGTTATAATGTAACTGTCAATCGCACTATTCGTTGGTGAAAGAGTAGCCCAAGAGTGGTGGGTGGTGATGACTAGCTGCCTTCCCTCTAGTCTTACACTACTAAATTAGGGACGGCTAGAGAAGATAGCTTTCGAGTAGCTTTAGGGGAAATTCAGACCTTACCTTTTTAACATTTCACAGAGTAAAGTATGGCAGATATATGGATTTTGACAGGGTTGGAGTCATCTTCAGCTAAGACAGTTTTATCTTTCTAAAGGGGTGGTTGACCTTTGAATGGGCTGCATTTGGATGGTGTAGAGACAGTAACTTTAAGTGAGTTGAAGAGAAAGTATGATAAACATATCCTCAAAGTTCCGCCATCTTTCATCTCTCCAGAAACATGGCATACGATTCTTCTCTCTACTTCTAGCATGAAAGAATGGGGCAAAAAAAGAACAAAACAAGGCTACCACATTCAGTCTTTACAAGTAAGTGTTATAGCCTTATTCGAGCACCTAACTGCAATTAAAGAGGGTTTCACAGATTTTATAATAGTAATATTATTTGGTTCTTATGTTTGAGAATTTGAAGTTATCGTTGAATGTAGGGGCGCGTTAAAGATAAGATTTTCAAATTTTCTGTTATTTAAGGTTTGATTCAATGTTCTTATAAATGCTTACACTATGTTCAGGTTATTCTTAAAAATGTTACAGATAACTTAATTTTATATATAAATATCATATAACAATGTGTTATCATGATATATATATATAGACTGTCCATCTCCTTACTGAACCAGGCCTGGTATGGCGGAGTGGTTGAGGCACTCAGCTCGTAATCTGAGGGTTTCGTTATAATATGACAGCCATTCCTACTATTCGTTGGTAAAAGAATAGCCCAAAAGTTGGCGGTGGATGGTGACGACTCGCTGCTTTCCCTCTAGCCTTACATTGCTAAACAAAGAACGGCTGGCCCAGATAGCTCTCGCATAGTTTTGCGAGAAATTCAAAAACAAACAAACCTCACTGAACTTTTTTTTTTTAACAACCTAAATGGAATAAACTTTCTCCCGGAGAATTGGTGAGTGTGATTTTCCAAAAGGTACCTTAGAAAGTTAAAATATTGACGTACGTGCTACGTGGTATTTGATCATAAACTTAAAATATCATATTAAGGATGAGCTATGTCTGCGAATGTAGAGAAAAATGTAATTATTCACATTTTAATACAGGTCTTTAAGTTACCTTCGTAGCGTAAAACCACAAAATGTAATATCTATATTCTGTCGACCGATGGGAATTCAACCTGAGATTTTAGGATTGTAACTTTGTCCCGTTGACAAAATGTTTGTTTGTTTTGTTTTGAATTTCGCACAAAGCTACTCGAGGGCTATCTGTGCTAGTCGTCCCAATTTAGCAGTGTAAGACTAGAGGGAAGGCAGCCAGTCATCACCACCCTCCGCCAACTCTTGGACTACTCTTTACCAACGAATAGTGGATTGACCGTCATTATAACGCCCCTACGGCTAAAAGGGCGAGATGTTTGGTGGACGAGAATGCGAATCCGCGAACCTCAGATTATGAGTCGCACGCCTTGACACGCTTGGCCATGCCAAAACAAAATAAATAAAGTTTCTGATGGGAATCGAACCTGAGATTTTAGGATTGTAACTTTGTCCCGTTGAAAATATGTCCAGATTTTGAAAGCACTCGGGTAAGAGTATTTTATAACTGATAGGTGTATGTTGTTGCTGCTTTCAGAAGGTGGTGCAAATAAAAAATACTAGAAAATTATAGGCGGAACAAATATTAATCAAATAAAAATCTGTCAAGAAATATTTAACAAAATAAACAAAGCTAAGGCCCATCATGGCCTGGTGGTCCGGTGCTTGACTGGTAATCTGATGGTCGCGGGTTCAGCATTCTGTCCCACCAAACGTGCTCGTTCTTTCAGTTGTGTAGCGTTATAATGTGATCACTATTCGTTGGTAAAAGTAGCCCAAACGTTAGCGGTGTGTGATGAAGACTGGCTGCCTCTCTAGTCTTACATTGCTAAATTAGAGACGGCTAGCACAGATATTTTCCAGTAGCTTGGCGCGAAATTCAAAAATAAAACAAAATTGGTTGTTTTGAATTTCGTACAAAGCTACTCGAGGGAAGACAGTTAGTCATCACCACCCACCGCCAACTCTTGGGCTACTCTTTTACCAACGAATAGTAGGATTGACCGTCACATTATAACGCCCACACAGCTAAAAGGACGAGAATGTTTGGTGGAACGCGGATGCGAACCCGCGACCCTCAGATTACGAATCGCACACTTTAACACGTTTAGCCATGCCGGACCTTAAAACAAAATAAATAAAGTTTCTGATATTCCTTAACTTTCACTATCTTCAATTTTCCCGATTATATTAGTAACACAATATATTCACAATAGACACTAGTGACGTCAGTAACATCCATTCCTTCTGAAAAAGTTCAGATAACCTTATATTTACATGCAACTCGTGGCTATGAAATTGTATCTTCAGCGAATAAGATTAGATGTTTTAATGGTCAAAATAGTTAAGTCTGAAGCGATAAGATTGGTATGAGACAAGTTAGATCAGTTGTGATATAATTAATATGTGAAATATGTAACTTTATCATTCCTGGGTCAAGAGAGCTGGTTGAAGCAAATTATTAGAATACTGTACTAAACCTAATTTTATATTCAAGCCACGAATAAATTGTAGAATTTTGTCACTTCAGAAGCAAATAGGCTAAGTACAATGAGTAAATTTACTGTGTATTCATGTATCCATTGTACATCCTCAGAGAGATACGTGGAGTGAACAAGTGCTGAAATAAGACACGTACACATATGTACATAACAGCTTTGAGGTACTATACCACCAAACTATATAAACTCACACAAAATCATTCCAACATATGATAAAGTGTTTAGATGGGAACTTTTCAGGATTTCGAAGTTTAAACGTTACTGGAGAGAGAGAATAATCTTAATGCTGGTAAAGGGCTCACCCTACCACATATATATATAAAATTCCGGGCAACAAATCCAAGACCTCCAAACTTGAGACTTCACTAATTTGTTTTGAATTCGGCACAAAGCACCTCTATCAGAGCTAGAAGAGAGGGAAGACAGCTGGTCATAACCATCTAACATCAACTATTGGGCTAATCGTTTACCAACCAGGAGTGGGATTGACAACCATATAATAACTGCCCGCAACTGAAAGAGCAACCATGTTCAGAGATGGGCTTCAAACCCGCAACCTTCAGATTGCACGTCGAATGCCCTAGCCACCAAGCCTTGATAACAAATAAATCGTTATCGTACATTTGAGAAACATAAGTAAATATAACGTGATATCAAAGTACACAGTTTATCACCATAAGTAACTGGATCTTATTAACAACACATCCGGTTACAAATGTTCTAACTTTGAAAATATTTATTATTTTATAATTTCACAAAACAAAACCAGAAAAAAGTTGGTCTGGCCTATGGTAGAGTCCCGGAAGACGAGTTGCTCGAATATTTGAGATGCAACAAAAATTCCTGCACTTTAAGCGGTAAGCACGTAATACGTGTCAGTCAATCTCTTAGCTCGGATGGGAGTGGCAGGATACTGTTGACTGCTTGCCCTTTAAGCGGTAAGCACGTAATAAGTGTGACAGTCGATCCCTTAGCTCGGATGGGAGTGGTATGGTACTGTTGACTGCTAGCCCTCTTTAAGCGGTAAGACGTAATAAGTGTGACAGTCGATCCCTTAGTTCGGATGGGAGTGGTAGGGTACTGTTGGCTGCTTGCCCTCTTTAAGCGGTAAGCACGTAATAAGTATGACAGTCTATCCCTTAACTCGGATGGGGTGGTAGGGTACTGTTGACTGCTTGCCCTTTAAGCGGTAAGCACGTAATAAGAATGACAGTCTATCCCTTAACTCGGATGGGGTGGTAGGGTACTGTTGACTGCTTGTCCTTCCTCTGGTCAATAGTTCAAAATTGGAAGCAAAAGAGATAGACTTAATTGCTTTGCTAGTAATACAAAAACACACAACAAATATAAAATTTGACCCAGTGTTAGGCCTTAGTAGCTTTGTCATAAATACCGAAGAGTTTACCCTAACAAGGTTACTTTTTAAACGGTTCGGCATGGCCAGGTGGGTTAAAACGTTTGACTCGTAATTTGCGGGTCGAGGGTTCGAATCCTTCTCGCACCAAACATGGTCGCTCTTTTAGCCGTCGGAGCGTTATAATGTGAGGTTAATCCCACTATTCATTGGTAAAAGAGTTTCCTAAGAGTTGGCGGTGGGTGGTGACGACTAACTATCTTCCCCGTAGTCTTACACTGCTAAATTAGTGACGGCTAGCGCAGATAGCCCTCGTGTAGTTTTGCGCGAAATTAAAAGAAAACTTTTGAAATACATATCCGACAATTTCAAATTGCTTTTGGAATTTATTTGATAGGCATGATGGTTAAAGATCTTAGCATCATGTAAAAGTATTTTAATTTTTGAGTTATTAGAACTATTTCTATTACTGAGAGTCTTTAATGCAATTTTGACCGGAGTTTTAGAATCGTCATAATTTATTTTTTCTGCCATCTTTTTCATTGTTGGACAACATGATGGCAAAGCTGCTTTCGTGATAGAATTTCTAACGATTTGTTTGTTTGTTTGGAATTTCGCGCGAAGTTGCAGGAGGGCTATCTGCGCTAGCCTTTCAGTGGAAAGACAACTAGTCATCACCACCCACCTTCAACTCTTGGTCTACTCTTTTACTAACGAATAGTGGGATTGATCGTTACATTATAACGACCCCACGGTTGAAAGGGCGAGCAAATTTAGTGTCCAGGCGATTCGAACCCGCAATCATTAGATTACGAGTCGAGTGTCCTGACCACCTGGTCACGCCGAGCCCACTGCGGACGAAAATAATGTTTAGTTCCAATAACGAACAATGTACGTTCGTGTTGTTGAAAGCTTAGTTGTAATCTTGTAAATAATTGTACATTTTGTGTTCAATTAGTAAACCGGAAAAGTCACGTCTTCAAGGTGTTACGTCACTGTGTTGTACATCAATTTACCACAGTATTAGCCTGTGTTGCGTTAGAAAAGTTTTATCTCCATTTTTAAATTTCGTCCTTGACCTTTATTTTACCCTTTCTGGTAACTGTCCAGCTGATAAAGTTACATTTTGACAGCGTTCATGTTATCAGTCTTTTCGTTGCACACTTTACGTTATGCAGGTATGTATTTAAAGACTTATACTTATCTGGTGTGTAAATAAAAAATATTGAAACACAAATAATAGGACCGAGGGTAGCCTAATGATTACAGTACCGTACGATGCACGTGAGGGTTGCACCCTGACAGAAACATAGAGAATATTAAAAATATCACTCTAAATTTTGGATCTTAATCGTGTAATAAAGTAAATAGATAAATTCGCTACAATCGATTAGATTAGCCCAAAATTAACAGTGGATAATATTATTAGTTCATTTTACCCTAGTCTGAAAGGGTAAAATTAAGGACAGTTTAAAGTGGTTTTGCATGAATATAAAACAACAAATAAAGACTAGTAATAACTATTGATACCTTATTTTGGAGACCCTAGTGGCATAACGGTATGTCTGAGGACTTAGAACGCTAAAATCTGGGTTTCGATACCCGTGGCGTGAAAGTACAGACAACTCATTGTGTTGTTTTGTGCTTAATCTTAAACCAAACAAACTCTATCGTGGCTCAAACAATGTTTCCATCACTTGATGTGTTGGTAATATATACGTTGCTATATACGTCATTATATCCCGCTGTCACAACATATCATGACTGCCAGATATTGCACTTCCTGAATTCCAAAGACTAATATTATATCTTAACACCTACATTTGCTATAAAGCTTCACTGCAATGTTTTGCGATTTAAAGGTGAATTTTCAACAAATTTAATAATTGCCTTAGAAACTGTACTTTGGTTAGGTATAGTTCTTGTGTGGTTGCTATATTTTTAAACACTTTAGTGTTTGAATAAAAATGAAACAAAATATGCAGGCCCTCGAACTCAAGTTCCTCTCGGTCGTTCGCGGTTGTTTCCGTGATGTTTTACAACTATGACGTAATAGTTGTCAAACACGCTTCAATGCGCGCCGACCATTTTGTACTGGTGTTTTATATAAATCTATCGGTGCTTTTTTCGGATTACATACTTTGTGAGACTATTTTGTGTCTTGATATTGCTACTTTATGTTTGTTTTATGATAACATGGTTTACTGCGTTGCTTATGTTTGTAAAACGATTCGGCATCAGGCAAAAGGTTCTTTTCGTTTCCGTGCAAGGAGAAGGAACCGGCAGGGTGGCGACAGTGGGTGCGGATGGTCAGTAGGAAGAACTAGACTCCTTCACACCATGCAAAGCTTTGTCAAAATCACTTTGAACGCTCATGTTTTGTTTTGGATCCCACTGTTTTGGATAACGTGGGTTTCAAGCCAGGCAGGTTGAGACTGAAAACATCGACAGTACACAGGATCGTTCCCATCATCTTTCCTCGTGTAGAGTTGAGGAGTGATCTCAACTTATGAAATGATAAACTATATCGGGAAGGCCGCTAGTCATCATCACACACCGCCAACTCTTGGGCTACTCTTTTACCAACGAATATTGATCGTCACATTATAACGCTACCACGGCTAAAAGGGCGAGCACGTTTGGTGGAATGAAGATTCGAACCCGCGACCTTCAGATTACGAGTCAAGCGCCCTGACCACCAGAACATGATGGGTATTATCTTTGTTTATTTTGTTAAATATTTCTTGACCTTTATTTGATTAATATTTGTTCCGCCTATAATTTTCTAGTATTTTTATTTGCACCACCTTCTGAAAGCAGCAACAACATACACCTATCAGTTATAAAATACTCTTACCCGAGTGCTTTCGAAATCTGGACATTTTATCAAGGGGACAAAATTACAATCAAACTTTTGTCAAATACCAAAAAAACAGGTAAAATTCCACGTAGCACGTACGTCAATACTTTAACGTTTTGAGATACCTTTTGGAAAATCACACTTATCAATTCTCCGGGAGAAAGTTTATTCCATTTAGGTTGTTAAAAAAAAAAGTTCAGTGAGGTTTGTTTGTTTTTGAATTTCTCGCAAAACTATGCGAGAGCTATCTGGGCCAGCCGTTCTTTGTTTAGCAATGTAAGGCTAGAGGGAAAGCAGCGAGTCATCACCATCCACCGCCAACTTTGGGCTATTCTTTACCAACGAACAGTAGGAATGGCTGTCACATTATAACGAGACCCTCAGATTACGAGCAGAGTGCCTTAACAACCTGGTTATGCTGGGCCAAAAGATAAGACATTAATATTAACGATTCTTTTCACAATTTTAAACAACTCGATCAAATCCCATTGAATTTCTTATTCAAGAGAATACAATTTGACCGATACTTGTAACTTGTTGTTTGCCAATTTATTATTAAGCACAAAGCTAATAGTTTAGGCACACCACAGAGATTGAACCACGAATTTTAGAACCACACATCTTAGATGTGACCTTGACCTCATATTTTACTAAATTAAATTTTAATTTGTTTTTAAGATTTGGAACAAAAGAAATTAAAAATCCATTGAACCATTTTTTTTTCATTTCACAATTTCATATGAAAATAACAACACATATTAAAACAGCTAGGGTAAAGTTGCAGCCATTACCAGCCTGTGTCGATGTGTGACGTATTTTATTTGTAAATATAGAACACTTCCCCCGGAAGGATGACACTGAAAACAAAGTTTTGATAACCGTGGTGAGCACAATACAGATTAACCTTTGTGTAGTTTTAACAACAAACAAACGAATATAGAGGACACTATTCCACATAGACTCCAACAAAGTTTTTAATACTGTTTCACAATTTGCTTAAAAACTATAACTAATACAACTGAGTTCTGGTATCATGTTTAACATATCATCCAGTTTTGAATCTAAAAACACACGTTGATGGACATCCCTCAGAAATATTAGTAGTGGTTTCGCCCAGACCAGTACACTTCCAATCTCAATACTTCTACAAAAAGTGTGAATTATATGATAACTTATCTTTTCTTCAGCAGCTCAGTTTACCATGGTAACAGATATCACATCCACATCCAGCTGTTTGAAGATACACAGATAACAGTGAGAATCAACACGTGTTCTGTTATCAGTGTTTACCTGAGTTTCTTTAAAAACCGAAAACTTCATAAAACAAAGAGCACGAAAACAAGTAACATAAAGAAAACAAGTTCGTTTGGACATCAGAAACGTTTTGATTTATATTGGATAAGTTTATATTTTCAGGTGAGGTGCTTGTTTGTTAATGTTATAGTGTTACTTCTGTTCATACTGTTGTAATCTGTACAACTTGTATTTCTCTGTTTAAAATTGTCTGTAAAACATATTTAAGTTACTGTATGAAAGAAATAATTCGTTAAGTACTTTTATCTTACAGGAATGTCGGGAAAATCAAAGAATTGGTCACTTTTACTGACCATTGTGACGTTGTTGCTGGGTGTATCAGTGAAGGCAGACTGTCCTCCTACAGAAAACATTTATCCCTGTTCTTGTAGTAGAAACGTTGATACTTGTTTCTATTCATGTAGAGGTCTCGATAATAACTCGTCGTTTCTCGTGTATCAACAGTTTCAGTCCTGTCCAATTATCTACTTTAGTATCATTTCTGGAGAAATTTCTTCTTTGCCACACCGTTTCTTTGGTGGGTTTGGTTCTGTGGAAAAATTCAGTTTGGACTTAGTACACATGAAACTTGGATACTTAGGTGAACTATCGTCCGGTTTATCAGCTTTCGATGGATTATCAGTCAAAACGAACTTCTGTTTCCATGCAATGGGTTGATTTAGGAAGTAGTTTTGACTGGTCAGTTTTCTCAGCTGTGGATTTTGGACCAGACGTGTCCACAACTTTCTTTTCCAATGTGTCCACATTTAACGAGTTAAGTCCTAGGTTTTATGGAGGGTTTGCAGGCTCCAACATGAATTCATTAGTTGTGTCAATTGCTGGTTTGAAAACAGTGGCTGAAATACCTATGGGCCACTTTTCATCTTTGGTAAACGTCAACTTTGAAAGAAACTACTTAACAGAAATAAAGCGTTCGAACTTTCCAAGACCAGCACCAGAACTAGAGTATATAGATTTGAAGTAAGTATATCATTTACGTGTAATACCATTAATACTAGTAACATCATCCTTTCACATACTAATCGCCCTTCGTCTTATGACAGATCATCCAATAGCTTGTGTTTTAATATTAATGGCAGATTTCAGTAATTTTAAAGATATTCAGATGATGTCGTTTCTGAACCATATGAACCTTTTGAGGATTTGTAAAGTTTTTATCAGTTTTAGTACTGTTTGAATAACACTAAGCTCCGCCTTCATTGTCTTTTATTGATCCTCCAACGATGAATCTTAACAAGTGTCCTTCACCCAATAAAATACCAAGTGACGAAATAAATTAAACCTTGTATTGATGTGGACACCCACCTTTCAGGCAACAAAATACGTTATTTATTTAATTAATGATAGTTTAATGTCGTGATACAAACTAAATTTCTCATAATAATAAAATAAAAGTAGGTGTCACCTCAGTGAATATAAAACAAACAAATAAATATTTGTTCATGTAACCAATGTCTCTGTTTCTTTTTTTAACAGCCGAAACCAGATAAGTTTTTTCCGGAAGATCTGTTTACAGATATGCCCAAACTGAAATCGCTCGACATCTCCATCAATCAAATATCTGTGCTACCCGAACAAACTTTCAAACCAGTCTTCACGTCACTAGATAGACTTATTGTAATTGGTAGGTGTATTTTTCTCCAGTGTTCACGTGACTTGATAGACTTATTGTAATTGGTAGGTGTATTTTTCTCCAATGTTCACGTGACTTGATAGAATTGTTGTAACTGGTTGGCGTATTTTCTTCAATCTTCATGTCAGTTGATAGAATAAGTGTGATTGGTAAGTGTATTTTTTCTTAAAAAAACAACAGCAGAAAGAAAGAGAAATAAATCTTGATGTATCTGTCATGAGCTAAAATATCATAACAATTGATATATAATTATCAATTCTAAAGTGATACAGCAGTGGTTTCGAAACCGCGTGTCGCGAGAATTTGACCACACGAAGAATAATTAAGAGCAAACACATAAAAATAACTGTACAAACAATAGCAGGGCTGTGGTACAAATCAAGGTAAGCATGTTTGGATGTCGTCAGAGAAAAAGGACTAGTTACGTTTCGATACCTTTGGTGGGCTGAGCACAGATAGCCCATTGTGTAGGTTTGTGCCTAATTCTAAAACAAACAAACAAACAAGAAAGGGGTTTGTACAACATTGACACAGAGGGTTTCTTAATATAGCTATTTTTTTTCTTTATACTAGGACAGAAAATGTCAACAGTAGCAAAAGTAAGTTGAAATAAATCAATCCACAAATATAAGTTACACAGTTCCTTATTAAACAACTGTCCTATCGTCTCTAATTTATAAAAAAAGAACAAACCACATGGAAGGAAGCTAGTCAACACCACCTACCACCAACTCTTTAAGCTATTATTAACCAAAAATAATGAGATTGACCATCACATAATCACGTCCCAGAACTTGAAAAGGCGAGTATGTTCTTGGAAGAAATTGATTGTTTATACGCTAAAATTTGGGATTAAATCCCTGCAATTGGCACAACGCGGATAACCAGTTTGCAGCTTTACAATTAATATTTGAATTTTATTTTTAAATTGCTAACCCCATAATGACATTTCTGGTGAATTCCTGAATGCAAACTAGTGAATTTCCTTCTAGAAAATTTTATTCCACAATATATGATCAATTAACCAAAGAACGTTATTACATTTAGGTTTACCCTTCACATGTGTCTGTCGTCTATCCTGGATTATACCTCAATGGAAAGAGAAAAGTCATTGATGCTAGTGGAATGGCACGAGTCGTCACGTGCAGAGAACCTCCCAATCTTGCTGGGAGACGGGTTCCAGACCTCAAGGCTGAAGATTTGACTTGCTAACTTGAACTGGGATAAAATATACATTTCAGTGTATCGTAATAATAAATAAATACTAATAATAAATAAAGTGTTTCATCAGCTTTCGTATTGTGTGGTTATTGCCTTCTTAAAGTGGCTTCCTTTATTAGATGCTCAAGCGGTTAGGGCGCTCAACTCCCAATCTGCGGGCCTAAATCCCCGTCACACCGAGTGCATTCGTTCTTTCAGCCGAGGGGGCGTTGTAATGTGACGGTAAATATTATTATTCGTTGGTAAAAGAGTGGGTCAAGAGTTGGCGGTGGGTGGTATTGACTAACTGCCTTTCCTCTAATCTGTAACTTTTGAAATAGGGGCGGGTAGCTCAGGTCGGCTCTCTTGAAGCTTTTCTCAAAACTCAAACCAAGTTATCATTTAGATAAATACAATATTTTTTCACTAATGAAGGTAGTAATGTACATAAATATTGGCCACATTGAATTGAATTAACGGAATGCAGCAACCTCTTGTTATAATTACTTTTGGCATTGGAATCGTATCATTCGTTCATCTGTCAAATATAGCTCGCTGTTTACTAGTTTCGTCAACTGGTGGACATAGAAAGAACTAACTTTCTGATGTCACTTAGCTGACGAGAAATGGTTTACCAGATTTTTACTTCAGTTTACCTTGATTGACGGAAAACGTTTTTTTTTTTAATTACTGCGAAACAGTAAAAAAAATGTTTTATTGCTAGTCCAAACTATTCATCTTCTCCCTAATTTGGGTATCGAAATATGATTTTTTAGAGTTGTAAACTCAGATTTACGCTGAAACTTATGTCGCCACAGTAAAAACAATGAAAAGTGGTAATTGCAAAGAGAAAGTATCAAACCAGGAATTTTGTGGTTTTATTTATGGATAATGTCCATAAAAGCTATCCGTTCTGTGCTCGCCGTACTTATCTAACCTCAATTTTAATGATAGGACCTCTCAAGATTACTGCTGACCTACCGTGTTCCGTGGTATCAACGTCGTTGACGTGTAACGGACATATACGTCACGAAGTCCACCAACACTGCTGAATTACCAGGGAGTGTGTTCTTTGTTCCAACATCAATGTCGTTTATAACAACTCGATGTCGTCGTATAATTATTTTGTGTGTGTATGTGTGTTCTTACCTTCAAAGGATTTTCTTAATGAGAAAAAAGACACAACTCTTTTAGTGTTAAAGTAATAAACCAGAAGAAATCACGAAAAAATTTAACTTTTGATTTATTTCATTTGTTTATTTGGTGAATTTCGTATAAAGCTACTAGAGGGCGATCTGTACCCAGCTGTTCCAAATTTCGAAGTGATAGACTCGAGCCAAGTCAACATTACTCATCGCCATGGAATTGGCTGTCAAATTATAAACGTCCTTTGTTTGAAAGAGCGAACATATTTGATCTGAAAGCCCCAACCACAATGCTCTGGCGTGCAGACACTGGGATATTGCCCATTACTAGATTTAAACAGTGAGATTTTCTTAGTAAACTGTTTAATAATCCTTTTCATTGTTCTTTTATGTATTATCAGCCCCTGTATAGAATATTTCTTGAAACGCCGGAATGATAAATGTATAGAGAGAACGAGTTATATATATTCACCACGAGAGGGAAACACATAGTTTAGAATTATGATGCACCGTTTCAAAGCAGTTCCTCCAGTTCGTATGTTTGTTTGAAGTCAAGCACAAAGCGTACACAATAGTCCACAAACGGTGTAGAAACCCATTTTAGTTGTAAGTCCGACATACCTGCTGTGTCACTAGGGGCAGTTCGTACGTAGTTATAAATTCAACTTATTTAAAAATAGTAATATACTTATATATAGCTTTGTTCAGAGCTTTTGCAAAGTTAGCATAGGATACACAATGAGCTTACCACAGTTTTAAAAAACTTCATAAGTCTTAAGACTTGCGGATGAGCCACTTGGTACTGTTTGTTTCCTCTGTCATTATTTTTCGACCTGTAATTTTTTTTATACGAGTCTCAGCAGAAATAGAGTTTACGCTTTGGAAAAAAATATATTATTTAGAAAATTCATCAAACAGCTGTTTTTATTGTATTGTTACATAAGCAATGGGCTATGTTCGTTGCAGCCCATCGGAGGAAAGAACCTCCGATTAATGCTGAGCCATAGAGTACATACTGCAGCAGCCACCTAGCATCAAAATACGTTACCAGGATGATTAAAACAAGTAAAACATAGAAAACCATTAACAGTTTAACAACACAAATATAAACATGAAATTTTAAACACCATTATGTAAGTTTAATACAAAACTCAATGATTAGAAATTCACATCCACTATTAGTTGTTCAAAATATAATTATGGATTTTAAGTTTTAGATTGAATAAGAAATAACAATATTCAAAACCAACGCTATTAATCAAATAGAAACCTGGTGAATCTACACACATTTTGCCAACAATAAACAAGATTCTTTTGCCATGACGATAAA